>NC_041019.1:31995279-32295279 GCF_004193775.1 Glycine soja
TGAGAAACAACATTTCATTCAGCATGTCCAACATTTAACCAATATACAATGTACATCAAGTATGGCCAAAATACATCATGAAGCATAGCCAACAAAACAAGTTGTCCAATGAAACAAAAACCCCCCCACACTTATTCCAAAACAATTCCAAAGCTCCAAAATTCCTTAAGGATATGGTAATATCATGGTTTTTCACTTAAGGCTTGTAGTGAGCTCAAAACAAGGAAAGGGAAACAAGGCTCAAAAGGGCTATCCAAAGGAATTAATTCAAGGTAAGTCCATTTGGCTAGAAGCTTATAAGAACAAAATTGCCTTAATCATTTCCAAATATGCATGTGAATTAGGACGCCTCAACAAGAATCAAGCCAAGGCTATTGTGCAAGCAATCAATGGGGCAAAACACACCAAATGATTATAATGATGGATGGCTCAAATTCTCACAAAGGTAAAATCATCACTTTCAAATTGAGCTTTCAAAACTATCATGACATGTAGAGAAGAATCAAGGATTTCAAGTCACAAAATGTCAAGAACTTTTATTTTCAAAACAATTACCCATTTCTTGAACATATCCTATAATTCAAAGAAAAACATGCAAAGTCGTACGTGCACACAAAATTGACCCAAAATATTAAACTAAAAATCCGACGAAACTAACAACATTAACAAATTAACAAAACCATCAAAACTAGCAAAACCAAAGAACACTCCCCCCCATACTTAAACAACACATTGTCCTCAATGTAGCACAATTAAAAGATTAAAAACAATTAAATCATCAAAGAGAATCGGACAAGTGTAATAAAAGCAAAGAAGGAGATAGGAAAAGAAAAACTCCCTAAGTCATGGTGGAGGAAGAGTAGGGTGGAGTAAGGGAAGTCTCTTCCACCACTACGTCCACTAAAGAAGGGTTTGTGAGGAATGGCTTAAGTCGA
Source organism: Glycine soja (assembly GCF_004193775.1). Lineage (NCBI taxonomy): Eukaryota > Viridiplantae > Streptophyta > Magnoliopsida > Fabales > Fabaceae > Glycine > Glycine soja. The sequence goes on from NC_041019.1 coordinate 31,996,215, forward strand.
TGTCCGTTGACCTTGAAGCTCTTATTTGTGGAGTCGCTTTTGATCTCAACTGTACCATAAGGAAAAACATTAGTAACAACAAAAGGACCAATCCACTTAGACCTCAACTTACCACTCATGAGTCCAAGCCTAGATTATACAATAACACTTTTTGCCCAACCACGAAGTCTTTTTTAACTATCATGCTATCATGGAACTTCTTGGTCTTTTCTTTGTAGAACTTGGCATTCTCGTAGGCTTCTAGGCGGATTTCATCTAACTCACTCAGTTGCAACTTCCTTTCCTCGCCAGCTTGATCCATAGAGAAGTTGCAAGTCTTCACTGCCCAGTATGCTTTGTGCTCAATTTCCACTGGAAAATGACATGCCTTTCCAAAGACAACCCGATAAGGAGACATTCCTATGGGTGCTTTGTAGGCAGTCCGATGTGCCCAGAGACCATCATCAAGCCTGGTACTCCAATCTTTCCTGCTTGGCTGCACAATCTTCTCTAGAATTCTCTTGATTTCCCTGTTAGAAATTTCTGCCTGTCCATTAGTCTGGGGGTGGTATGGTGTGGATACTCTGTGTACCACCCCGTACTTTTTAAGCAGGGCATGCATTGTCCTGTTGCAAAAATGGGTTCCTTGATCACTAACAATTGCTTTAGGTACTCCAAACCTGCAAAACAGATTAGACCTGACAAAGTCTGCGACAACTTTAGCATCATTAGTTCTAGTGGGCTTGGCTTCCACCCATTTTGAAACATAATCAACTGCAAGGAGAATGTAAACATAACCAAAAGAGACAGGAAAAGGACCCATGAAATCTATACCCCAGACATCAAACACCTCACAGAATAACATAGGCTGCTGAGGCATTTGTTGTCGCCATGTAAGTGTATTTCCTGCTCTCTGACACTGCTCACAAGTGCTGCAGATCTTCCACGCATCTTTAAAGATGGTGGGCCGATAAAAACCACAATCAAGCACTTTGCGAGCTGTCCTTTGAACACCCAGATGACCTCCCGGTGCGGAAGAATGACAGAACTGCAGGACTGAGTCAGTCTCATGATCTGGAATGCACCGTCTAATGACCTAATCACTGCACAATTTCCACAAGTAGGGGTCATCCCAAATAAAATGCTTAGCATCACTTTTAATCTTATCTTTTTGGGCCTTAGATGCTAAGGGAGGAAAAACAGAGGCAACTAAATAATTGACAATGTTAGCAAACCAGGGAGTAGAAAGAGAGTCAGAAATACTATACAATATATACAAATGATCATCAGGGAAATCATCCCGAATAGGTGAATCTGCATCAGAGACACGTTCGATCCGACTCAAATGATCAGCAACTAGATTTTGTGCTCCGCTCCTATCACGGATCTCCAAGTCAAACTCTTGGAGCCAGAGCATCCATCGGATCAACCTAGGCTTAGAATCAGCCTTCTTCAACAAGTACTTTAGAGCTGCATGGTCAGTATAAACAATAATGCGAGTACCAAGCAAATAAGATCGAAATTTTTCAAGAGCAAAAACTATGGCTAGAAGCTCTTTCTCAGTAGTAGTATAATTTGCTTGGGCAGCATCTAAAGTCCTAGAAGCATAATATATCACCCTGGGCAATTTATCAATTTTCTGAGCAAGGACAGCCCCCAATGCATAATTTGATGCATCACACATAAGCTCAAAAGGGGCTGTCCAATCGGGTGCCTGGATGATGGGGGTGGTAGTCAACGCTCTTTTGAGGCAATCAAAAGCCTCTTTGCATCTGTCATTAAAGTCAAACTCCACCTCCTTTTGCAACAAGTTGGACAGTGGAAGGGCTACTTTGCTAAAATCCCTTATAAAGCGCCTGTAGAATCCTGCATGACCAAGAAAAGATCGCACCTCTCGCACACAAGAGGGGTAAGGCAATTGTGAAATAACATAAATTTTTGCAGGATCTACTTCAATGCCCTTATTGGAAATAATGTGGCCTAAAACTATACCTTGCTCAACCATAAAATGACATTTTTCAAAATTTAGAACAAGGTTAGTTTCAATGCATCTATTCAAAACTTTTTCCAAACTATTCAAACAACCATCAAAAGAGGATCCATATACAGTGAAATCATCCATAAACACCTCTATGCAATTTTCTAAAAAATCACTGAAAATACTAATCATGCACCGCTGGAAGGTACCAGGGGCATTGCACAGGCCGAAAGGCATCCTCCTATAAGCAAAAGTGCCGAAGGGGCAGGTGAATGTGGTCTTTTCCTGATCCTCAGGAGCAATAGTAATTTGCATATAACCAGAAAAACCATCAAGGAAACAGTAGTGGGATTTACCTGCCAGGCGTTCAAGCATCTGGTCAATGAATGGCAGGGGAAAATGGTCCTTTTTGGTAACCTGGTTCAGCCTCCTATAGTCAATGCAGACTCTCCAACTGTTCTGCACCCGAGTAGGAATCAGCTCCTCCTTCTCATTTCTGATCACTGTGAGGCCAGTCTTTTTCGGGACTACCTGGACGAGACTCACCCATTGGCTGTCGGAGATAGGATAAATGATTCCAGCTTGCAAAAGCTTCGTTATCTCCTTCTTCACTACATCAAGAATCACCGGGTTGAGTCTTCTCTGTGGCTGTCTTACTGGTTTAGCTCCATCCTCTAAATTTATTCGATGCATACATGTGGATGGGCTAATACCAGAAATGTCCGCCAGGGTCCAGCCTATAGCCTTCTTATGCTTCTTGAGAACTGACAACAACTTCTCCTCTTGCTCATCAGCAAGGGAGGCAGATATAATCACTGGAAAACTCTTGCTATCATCCAAGTAAGCGTATTTTAAATTTGATGGCAGAGGCTTCAATTCTGGTGTGGTCGGCTGGACAGTGGTAGAAGGAGATGGTTTCTCAGCCTTTACCTCATAAAGAAAGTCAGAGGTATGTGTACTTCCTGAAACATGGTTAGTCCTATCTGACTCTATAAAATCAATCTCAAGAGGTAAAACACCACCACCAGGCATGCAATCAATATCACTCTCAGATTCACTCTCAGCATCAAATTCAGACATATGATCAAGTACAATTTCAGACTCAATGCATGAAGAGTGAGAGGCATGCAGATTAGAATAAAGATCAGTCATGTATTCATCAACAACATGGTCAATTATTTCAGCACGAAATACAGAAAGATATTCAGATGGGTATTTCATAGCATCCAGAATATTAAAATGAACAGTTATGTCACCAAATTCCATAGACAGTGTGCCTGCATAAACATCTATCTTAGTTCTAGCAGTTTTCATAAAGGGTCTGCCTAGAATGATGGGAACTGATCCTTGAGAAAATCCATCTTCCATATTCAAAATATAAAAATCAACAGGGAAAATCAGTTCACCAACTCTAACTAAGACATCTTCTATGAAACCAACAGGGTAGGCAACACTTCTATTAGCTAAATGAATTACCACATCAGTTGACTGCAAGGGGCCTAGAGATAGAGAATTAAAAATAGACAGAGGCATAACACTAACAGAAGCTCCTAAATCTAGCATGGCATTGTCAAACTTACTATTCCCTATGATACAAGGTATGCTGAATGTACCTGGATCTTTACATTTTTCAGGAATTTGAGGAACAGATTTACCAATCAATGCGGAGACATTTCTGCCCATGCTTATTAGTGCACAGCTCCTTCAAGAATTTGGCATATCTTGGAATTTGCTTTATTGCATCCAACAGAGGTATGTTTACCTCTACTTTTCTAAACGTTTCCAAGATCTCTTTCTCTGCCTCTTCCATTTTTTTGTTGGAAACTGCTCTTGGAGGGAATGGAAGAGGGGGAATGTGCTGCTTCTGCAAATCAGAATTACCTGTGGAAGAAGATTCACCTGCACAGAAATTGTTAGGTAAATTTTTGTCATCACCTTTTTCTGGAATAGAGTGAAGTTTGGCAGGCTCATTTGCAGATGAGGACGGTGCTACGGGTTGAGGTCCTTGACATTGCTTTCCCGACCTCAATGAAATGGCACTGACATTTTTGGGATTTTGGACAGCTTGAGAAGGCAGCTTGTCAGAATTCTGGGACTGTTGTTGATTCAATTGGTAGCCAATTGTCCCATCTGATTGGTTAAGCTCTAAATGGAGGCTCTGGTCTCTTGCTGAAACTGCATGTTCTGCATAGTCATTTGCCTCACAAGTTCTTCGAGGGAAGGTTGTGGAGGGGCCTCAACTGTTGGCTGTTTCTGGGGTTGTTGCTGTTGTTGGATTGGTGGAGGAATGTATGGTCTGCTTGGGCCAGCAGCATTTTGGAAGGAAGGAGCAGGCTGCTGTTGTTGTTGCTGAGGGTTGGACCATCTGAGGTTAGGGTGATTCCTCCATCCAGGGTTGTATCTGTTGCTGGAAAGGTCATAATTGCTCTACTGTGGTTGATTTTGCTGCTGAGGTTGAGGAGGTCTATTGTATATATTTGCTGCATAAGCTTCAGGCTGCTCAATTGCTCCAGGTTGCTGCATGGAAGGGCAAAGGTCTGTATGGTGGTCAGCAGAGGAGCACAAACCACAAACCCTTGCGACAGGTACAGATTTCTGATTCAAGGCCAGCTGGGTTACCAAGTTGACCAATGCATCCAGTTTGCCTTCAAGCTTCTTAGTTTCAGATGATGCAGATGGGTTTGTAGCTACCTCATGCACTCCTCTAATGACTATGGCATCATTTCTGGCACTAAACTGCTGGGAGTTGGAGGCCATCTTCTCAATTAAATTTCTGGCTTCAGCAGGAGTCATGTCTCCAAGGGCTCCACCACTGGCAGCATCTATCATACTTCTCTCCATATTACTGAGTCCTTCATAAAAGTATTGGAGAAGAAGCTGTTCTGAAATCTGATGGTGGGGGCAACCGGCACATAGTTTCTTAAATCTCTCCCAGTACTCATACAGGCTCTCTCCACTGAGTTGTCTAATACCTGAGATATCCTTCCTGATGGCTGTGGTCCTAGAAGCAGGGAAAAGTTTTTCTAAGAATACTCTCTTAAGGTCATCCCAGCTCGTGATGGACCTTGGAGCAAGGTAATACAGCCAGTCCTTTGCCACTCCCTCTAATGAGTGAGGAAAAGCCTTCAGAAATATGTGATCCTCTTGGACATCTGGGGGTTTCATGGTGGAGCAGACAATGTGAAATTCTTTCAAATGTTTGTGCGGGTCTTCACCTGCAAGGCCATGAAATTTTGGAAGCAAATGAATCAGTCCAGTTTTAAGAACATATGGGACATCCTCATCAGGGTATTGGATGCACAAGCTTTCATAGGTGAAATCAGGTGCAGCCATTTCCCTTAGAGTCCTCTCACGAGGTGGAGGTTGTGCCATGTTCTGAGAATGTGCAAAATCAGAATGCTCAGAATCAGAATGCTCAAAATTATAATGCTCAAGATCAGGATGTTCAAAATCACCAATAACAGAATGCACAGATTCACCAGTTATGGAATGCTCAGAATGATCAAAAGGTATAAAATGATGCCTAACTAATCTATGAAATGTCCTATCTATCTCAGGATCAAAGGGTTGTAAGTCAGATGGATTGCCTCTAGTCATACACTACATTCAGCATGCACACAACTAGTTGCCTTGTCATGTAAATAAAGGTGTAGGTTTGAACTACAGCTACCCTCAAATGATATCCAAATGACTTGAAATTTTGTGATCAACCTTATAAAATGATGAGAAGATAGCACAAAAAATTTCAGACAAAAATTCAAAGTCTAACTATGAAAGCTAAAAATGGTAAGTTAAGAAAAATAAGTGAATAAAACTTGAAAAATAAAAAACTTTTGACAGAATCGCTTTTTTTGGACGATGGAGACCTCAGCCGGCTGTAGGCCGGCTACTACGGTGTAGGAAATTTTTTTCTACCCCAAATGCATATATAATAATTGCGATTCTGATAACCGGAGCAAAAGTTATGGCCGTTTGAAGTTTTGACAAACACAAAATTTGCTAGTTTTTTGGAACTTTCAAATCTGACCAAACTAAAGGCTCTAGCTATTTTTCCCACAAAATATGGATTAAAAGAAGTTACCACAAAAAAATTCAGCCAAAAATAACAACCCTAGCTACTAAAACAAAAAATCTCAAATAATTCAGCATGGGTGGTCGCTAAAATCCGTCTCTAGCTGATTTCTACTACTAGTCTGTGTTTTGCCGCAAGCTGATTTCTACTACTACTATGTTTTCAAGCACAATCTTCACAGCAAAACACCCAAGACTGAAACAGGGGAAACGCTTAATGGTAAAACTGAAACAGAACACACATTAAACAAAACACCAGGACACTAATCAACACTAACACACATACTAACAATTAAAACACGAAAGGATTAAACACACAACACTAGCTAGCTATTATGAACCTTTGGACACTGCTCCCCGGCAACGGCGCCAAATTTGATCGAGGCCGTACCCGAATCAAATAAACATGAAAATGCAGTAACTAGGAAGTGATCCTAGGTCGTTTCCCAACGAGCAGTGACAAGCCAAATGTTCATAATATGCTGGCAGTAACAGTAACGATGGGGGGGGGGGGGTTTGGTTGTTTGGTAATTAAAGAGCAGAACAAATAAAATGGAATACGAAACTACTAATATTAAAAACGGGTTGTTTCCTCTGATTCAGAAGCCACTCTCTTATCCTGGGTTATGGAGAATTCGTCCCTAACAGTCAACCACTTAATCCAACCCTATTTCAATTTACTAAGCGAAAATCAACTTAGGATTTTCAATACGTGATTAGGCACCACATACACCAGTTAGCCCTTCGTCCATTAAGCATGAACGCAAGTTAGGCTCAGAGGCAATTAATCGAACACGAAGCGTGCACTGATTAATATTCACGAAATTGGGATAACTGGTGAAGGGAAAACTGCCAGGAAACCACATTACAAGCGAAACCTCAAAGAGAGTTGGGCTTCGTCCTCAAAAGGAAACAACACCAGAAAATCTAGCCTTCCATGGATTCAAACAGAAAATGCAATTGAAACATGAAGCAGAAACGTAAATGAACGGAAACGTAAATGAACAGAAACGTAAACGAACAGAAATGTAAAATGGAACAGAAACGTAAATGAGAGTAAAAGAAGAAGCAAGAACGAAATTGTAATTAGAAGCAGAAAACGTAAAATTGCATTACGAACTCAGAAGCAGCAAAACAGAAAAACGAAAAACCCTAAAACAAAGCTCTGAATAATGAATAGCATAACAGAATAGAATGCCCTGCACGAATCCCAAGGCAGCTATTTAAAAAGAGTCACTCAAAGTCACTGGGCCCTATTACAATACTCTGACCCAAAACGAAATAAACACTGAACAACATAAAATAAAATTGCGAAATTTCCTAATTAGAAATTAACTAAGGTAAGCGCTGCTTTATTTGCCCTCTTCAAGTCCACAACCAAAATCCGGATTAAGCCCAATGTTTCATTAATTCCTAAAATTAGATTAAAAACATCAAATTAGCTAAATGAGCCCAAATTATAAAACTGCCTAATTAATTGACAATTAAGACCAATCAATAATTAAAATGGTGCAAAAAGGGTTTAGAAAATAGAAGAAAATGATGGCACATCAAAACCCCCCTTGCTGTTTTGGCTCAAAATTTGTTCTATAATTGGTGCCTATTTTATACCAATCCTAGTTCTGAAATTTCAATTGAAAATTATTGTGAAAACAAGTGCCAAAACTAGAGGTTTCTTGAGTCTTTTTTTTTAGAGTTTTTCTACTCTACTCTAGAGCCATTCTAGGTTTCTCTTTGAGTCCTAGCTTGCTTTTTTGTGCTTTTCATTGCTTTAATTGTTGAATAATCCTTGGAAATTTGTCTTGTTAAAACTCTATTGGTTTAGCTTTCATTTCATTTTTTTTTTCTTTGGTTATTGCTTGTCTCTTTGTTTCCTTGCTTGTGAGTTGCCATATAGGGAATTGGAAAGGAGGATTGGTGCCATATCTTGAAGAATTTAAGTCAAGAAGCAAGGGGCCAACCACCTTAAGAGCTATTGGACTAAGAAGCACTCCAAATTGAGTGAAACACTAAAGAGAGAATAGCCACCACAATTGAGGACTTTTTTCTTTGTAATTTTGTAATTGGCAATTTGCTTTGCTTTCAAATTTTGTAACAAAAAGGCCTTTCATTGGAAGTAAGTTGGGAGCCTCCGCTAGGTCACCCTACTTCCATTTGTGTGTAATAATTTTAGGCAATTTTCCCTTAGGATAGTGAGTGTTTTGTTGGGAACCTTAAATGAGGTCATCCAAACACTCTTAGGATCCGCCTAGTTTGCATTTCTTGCACTTTAATTTCTTGCTTACTTTCATAGCTTATTTCCTTTACCTCCATTGTCAAACCTCCTAGATAGCTTTCCTTTTACCAATTAGTTTTTACCTTATCTTTCACACCTTTTTTAGTGTTTATTTTGGCTAGTTTCAACCATAGTTTCTTTTACCTTTTTTTCAAACCCCCAACAAGAAAGAACCATAACTTAGGAACCAACATGAGTCTTCATTCTTCATCTAGTGTTAATGGTGAGGGTTCTACTCCTAAGGACCCCTTGTATAAGATATTAGATGAGTTGAGATCCCTTAAGTTGTGGAAAGAAAAACAAGAGAGAAAAGATAAAGGTAAAAAAAGAGTGGAAGAAATAAGTCAAGATGAAAGAGAGAAAATAAGAGAGGAAGAAAGAAGAAAAATAATGAAAAGAGAAAAACATGTATCCTATAGTAGTCATAACTCTTGCAAGAGCCTAAGTGAAGAACTTCGTGACTATTATGAAGGAAGGCATAGGTCACATCTTAGACCTCACTCCCATAGGAGAGAAAATGAAAGAAAGCCTCAAGAGGTTAACATTAAACTCCCATACTTCCATGGGAAGGACAATGTAGAGGCTAATTTAGATTGGGAAATAAGGGTAGAGCAACAACTTAAAAGGAAGTCTACTTCAAAATCTTATGGCTCTCATTCTTATCAAAAGAAAGACCAAGGTCAAGGAATCTTAGGGGTGAGACCTTCTAAGCCCAAAGATGATAAGGGGAAGACAATAGAAAAGCAACCCCTTAAGGCTAGTATGCAAGAGAAGACTAGCTCCATGAAGTGCTTTAAATGTCTTGGAAGAGGACACATTACTTCTCAATGCCCCACCAAGAAAACCATGATTATGAGGGGCCAAGACATTTATAGTAGCCAAGATGAGGCTACTACTTCACCTTCCTCTAGTAAAAGTGAAGAAGCAAAAGGGGAAGAATCTAGTGAAGAGATCTACCCCCAAGAAGAAGGACAACCTTTAATGGTTAAGGAGGAGTGTAAGGAGGTAAGTGTCTCCTCCAAGAGGTTAGCTAAGAAGGAAAGACATTTTGAAATAAAGACAAATATTAAAGAAATTTCCCTTCTTAGACAACCTCCACATTTTCTCCTTTGTAAAAAGACACTTGTTAGCATTGCCACATCTCTTAGGCTTGAGTTTAATCCTCAAGTAAAGGAGTTGTTGGATGAGGGTTTGGTTCGCAAGAGATTAAATCCTTGTGCTTTGTTGGTGCCCAAAATAGGTATTATTAGGCACCAAATCCCTAAAATAGGTGGTGTGATGAATGTTTTGGGTGGTGCAACACTCTTTTGTAAAATCACTTGTGCACCCAACATCTTCATGATTTGTGTACATAGGGACTCATTAGGTAGGTTTGCTCTTATTTTTAGTTTCAATACAAACTTAGGCACTCATATGGGACACCTTAGGTTTGTCATACTTTTTGGTAGGAATAATCAACATGAAAATACAGAAAAAGGTATGTTCTATTGCTTTACTTTTCTTAATTTTTTAAATTGTGATCAAGGGGTTCCCATGAACCTTAAGAGAATAAAGGTCATTCCTGAGTGGCCGGCTCCACCAAGTGTAAGAAAAATTTGGGGCTTCCAAGACTTAACAAACTTTTACAAAAGGTTTGCCCCATATTTTTCTATACTTGTAGCACCACTCATTGAGTTGGTGAGGAACCATGTTCCTTCATGGGAAGATGCCCAGGAAATGAGTTTTCAGACCTTACCTTACTTCAACATACAAAACACCACTAATACATATGTTTTTGTTCTTTTTACAGGTGTTGAGGAAAAAAGCCCAGAGTTTCAAGAACCTCGGGATTTGAGGTCAAATCCTTTTCAAGGGGGGGGGGGAATGATGCAATCCTACCCCGCATGGGCATTGGATAGAAAAACTCCAAGTAGATTGGGCCAGAGATGCAAGAGAAGGCCCTAGGGTTCTTATGAGCCTTAGGGTAGATTTCGGGCCCATGGGCTAAGTACGAGCCCACTTATCTTTGTAAATATTAGATTAAGGTTTCAATATTTTTGGGCCTTGTGTTTAGGGCTCCATAATGTAGGTAGGGTACCCTAGAAATATAGGATTTTTCAGCCCTTGTATTTTGGGGCGCCTAGACTAGTTTTTGTATTAGGGGTAGTTTTGTAATTTCACATGCACTAAGTGGATATTTGATGTGTGTGGTTGGAAATAAATTTAATTGAATTGGTAGAAGCCCAATCCAATTAAATTTTAGAGGGGGAAGTGAGCATTTGCTTACTACACCCCATTGCCACATCATATAGTCACACTTTGTGCATGTCCTTCATGCTTTTCATGCCTCATGACACCTAAGCACACTTAGTGGAGAATCTTGGAATTGATCTTGGATTAGTGGGCTGAACCATGACTAAAATTCACTAATCATAATTAGTGAAATTTGGGCTCCAAAGTTTGGCTCCACAAATTCAATTTCAAATTCAAGTGAAATTTGAATTTCCCTCCAATTTTGTGTGACACTTAGGCTATAAATAGAGGTCATGTGTGTGCATTTTTTTCAACTTTGATCATTTGAATATTAAACTTCAGATCTCAAAGCTCATTTAGAGCACAAAATTTCGTGCTCTTCTCTCCCTCTCCCTTCATTCATCTCCTTCTTCCTCCAAGCTCTTATCCATGGCCTCCTATGGTGGTGAGCTTCTTCTAGACTCATCTTCTCCTTGAAGTGGCGTCTCCTCTCTCTCTTCCTTTCTCCATTCCGCTGCAATTCATCTTCCAAGAAGCAAAGGAATCCATTGATGAAGAAGATCCTAGGCCTACAAGCTCCAATGGAGCTTGCATCAGTGTTGAATTGTGAGATACGTGAAAACATGTGATAGTGGATTGTGACATTATGAGATGTGAAATTGTGAATGAGTTTCGGTTGTAAATAAGTGTGTGATTAACTCTTGATGTGACATTATTTGTGTTGTAAGCTGTGAATTATACAATAACCCGACCAGTATTATCTTGAGAAAAGTGTAAATGCGCAGTGTTAAAGAGAAAGTGTAGGTTTCCTATTTAGGAACCAGTGTTAAAGAGAAAGTGTAGGTTTCCTATTCAGGAACCAGTGTTAAATTGTAGCGCAATATGTTGTACGTGTTTAAAACACGAGTGTGAGGTCGTGGGTATTGTATAATTCACGAGCAGTGTCTGTGTGCTAAAATGATTTTAGGGGTTGGACCTGAATCAGGAGGGAGAGGCCCTGACGGACTCTTCGGAGTGTAGGCCTTGGGGGTCACCGGGTTTGAGTGCTCCTTTAAGCCTATGTTGATCCCATATGGTTGGAGCATTCTCGCAAAACATCGTGACCCTGACTGGTCTCCCTATGATCTTACTTAGTGAGAGTGACCTGACAAACCCATTGTGTGGTGTGTCTTGTTATGTACTCCTAAGCGCCCCAGGGTGGTTTTTCACTGACATGGTACCACATTGCATATAGGCTTGAGTCTTAGCATAACTGTCTCATGCGCTTGCTAATTGTTCATTATGAAATTGATGTGTTATTATGTCTTGATCGGAGTGTGTGATTCTTGTGTATTGTGATTGATGATTGAAAGGTTTGATTGATGATTGAAAAGTGAATTTTGAATGACAAAGTGATGAAATAATGTGAGATATGCTAAGTAAATTGTATTTGGCTACTATATGTTGTTTTGTTTCTCTCTAGTAATTAGGAATGTGATAACTCACTCCCGGTTTGTTGTTTGTGTTTGGATCCTGTGATGATCTTGAACCTTGTCTTCGGGGGAGCAGATGGCTAGGTGAAGTGCTTAAAGGAACCTTTTGCTCAAGGACGTCGGGACACAATGCTCTGATAGGATGTGACAGTGGGGCATAAGTTTTATATTAATTGCATAATGTTAGTCTATTTTATTTTATCTCACTGATTTAACAAAATATTTTTGTAAATTTTGACGGCCTTGTTTCGAGCCGAATATTTTTTTTTAATAAGTTTTAATTGATAATAGTGAAGTGAATGTGAACCTTTTACCCGTGTGAATTTGGTTACCGATATTTTTTATATATTTTATTTACTTATATGTTGGGGTAGAGGGTGTCACATTTAGTGGTATCAGAGCATTGTGTCGAACCAAAAGGTCATTTTAGGACTCATTAGATTAACCCTAATGCTTGTTTGAGATGACTCAAGTAAGTTTAAGTTTTTGAGTGAGATCCTTGAAAGGAGTAAGCCATAAGTTCATAGAGAATTCGACCACTGTAAACCGTTGAGTGCTATCTTAGCCGCGTAGGTCCTTATTGGAGTAGTAAAATATTTGAAATAATTTTTAAGTTTAGAAGAGTGCTTGTAGGAGGACAAATAGTGATCGATGTTTTCTTGACAACTTAAGACTTATGAAAAGATTTATCCTATGTGTGATTTAGAATAGGTAACCATGGTGTTCACCATAATGTTTTGAGAGACATTACCATTAGTTGATACATCGTGAGGACCTTTGGAGTTGAATTCGAGATAAAAGAGATGGGTAAAATTCTCAAGAATCTTGTTATCAGTTTAGTTTCAATCGTTAGAACTAGCTTAGTAGTTAGAGCTTGAGTAGGAAACCGTTGATATAGCCGGTGTCCTAGTTATAGAGTTAGACATCGTAAACAACAGTTAAAACCTCAACTTCAAGTGCAAAGTTATAGGGTGACATGATGAGTACAAATGTGTGAAGATTACCTCAAGGTGAACAAACTTACAAAAGTGAGGAGGAATCTATATTGCTTATCTAATTAGCACCCAGTAAGTATCAGGTAGCAAACCTTAGAGTGGAATTGTTATAATTTCTTGAACTGTCTCATGTCTGAAAAAGAGTCGACCATGCGATCAGTTGCGTCTTTTTGAATTTGTTGTTCGTTACAAATTGTCATTAGTGTCTCCTATGATATTATTCTACTCCAAATAGTATGTCATTCGCATTCTATTATCATTGAGATGTTACTCTTACGATACAACTTAACTCATGAAAAACTATATGTGTAATATCTTTTTCTTGATCTTTCGGCAAAGTTTCGGGGACGAAACTTCTTTTAAGAGGGGTGGAATTATAACATCCCAATTTTCGTAAACTAGATTAAAAAGGATTTTATTTATAAATAAATAGAATTAAAAAAATGATGAGATTTTATAAATAAATAAATAAGGAGATATAATTATTAATTAAAATAATGATTTGAGAGAAAATAAAAAAGGTATTTTTTTAATTGTTTGATAGAGAATAAAATAAAGTTTGTTTTTATAAACTAATAAATAATAAATAAATAGAGTAAATAATAGGTCGTAAATGCCCCTAGCTATAAATAGCAACATGCTAGGTCAGTTTTCAGACTGACTCCTGAGCCTCCTCTACTTCACAATTTCGTTTTTTCTCTCTTCTCCCAAAACCCTCTCTTTTTCCCGCAAACCATCTAACCTGTCTTAGAAAAATGACGATCTCGGACTCATTCACCGTTGGATCGTCATGAAATTTGAGCACCACGTTTGCAACCCAATTACGAGCATTCTCACCGTTGGGAATTTTGATATTATGTCTAAGCTAAGAGAAATACCCCTCGAATTGTACCATTTTCCTTTCCCGCAGAAACCCAGAGCTGTCTCGGTAAAACTACGATCCCAGTTTCGTTAACCGTTGGATTTTATGAAATTTGGATATGTTGTTTGAAATTCAATTTCGCACGCTTTCACCGTTGGGATTTGCGAGATATCATTTGTGGAGGGAGAAAAATAAATCACATGGTGATAGTACAAGTGGAGGCTTCAATCCCTTCTTTGTCTCTTTGACGTTTGGGAATTCAATCGGAGCAGCTAGAGGAAAAAAATTGGAGGAATCTCAGAGAACCGCTAGAGATGCTGCTATCGCTGGCTGAAGACACGTGAGCCCGCTTAGAGGTAAGGGATGAGTTATTCACAGTTTGGGGATTAGTGAGAACATGTGTAGGGATCCTTTATAGATATCAATTAGAATGTGTTTTTGGGTGTTTTCGCAATTTTCATTTTATCCTTATAATTATTACAGTGAATTATATATGTTTGATGAATCAGTTGATGTCCCAATGAGAAATTGCTATGAAATTGATGTATTTTTGTGTTGAGTGTGAACCCCTTAGAAAAATTAAGCTCTTTTTATTAACGTAAATTATATTTTAAATAATATTATTCAATGACTTGTTAATATAAATTATTATCTTGTTCTAATTTTTCTACGATGATGATCAACATGTTATGTGTATATAATTATTGTAATACTAGAATAATAAATTAAAGAAAATTGTAAGGTTAATGTCTAGTGGTAATTTCTTTTGATGTAATATTAAATTAATTGTTATAGAAATCCTTTGATTAAAAACAATGTAGTTTAATTTACTATATACATATACATATATATGTTTTGTATCATGCAAATATTATTATTGTGTGATGTGTATGAGTTATAAGGTATAATAAGTTATTATAATGGTATTATAATATTATAGTCAAGATTGAGTAGGGCAAAGTTGAATGTGTCAATTTGCAATATACATGTAAAAATGAGATCATTGATGTGATATTATGAGATGTTAAATTGTGGGCATGATATTTGATTGTGAATAAGTGTGCGTGTTTGACACTTGATGTGACAATAATTATATTGTGAGTTATGAATTATACAATAACCGACCAGTGTTATCTTGAGAAAAGCGTTGATGCGCAGTGTTTAAGAGAAAATGTAGGTTTCCTATTCAGGAACCAATGTTAAATTGTAGCGCAATATGTTAAACGTGTTTGAAACACGAGTATGAGGTCGGGGGTATTGTATAATTCATGAGCAGTGCTTATAAATGAAATATGTGATGAATTGTGGAATAATATGTTGCCTTGAGATTATAATATTGTTATTGAGATTGAGTAAAAGTGTAAAGTAGAACAGGTGTTAAATTGTGAGATACGTGAAAACATGTGATAGTGGATTGTGACATTATGAGATGTGAAATTGTGAATGAGTTTTGGTTGTAAATAAGTGTGTGATTAACTCTTGATGTGACATTATTTGTGTTGTAAGCTGTGAATTGTACAATAACCCGACCAGTGTTATCTTGAGAAAAGTGTAAATGCGCAGTGTTAAAGAGAAAGTGTAGGTTTCCTATTTAGGAACCAGTGTTAAAGAGAAAGTGTAGGTTTCCTATTCAGGAACCAGTGTTAAATTGTAGCGCAATATGTTGTACGTGTTTAAAACACGAGTGTGAGGTCGTGGGTATTGTATAATTCACGAGCAATGTCTGTGTGCTAAAATGATTTTAGGGGTTGGACCTGAATCAGGAGGGAGAGGCCCTGACGGACTCTTCGGAGTGTAGGCCTTGGGGGTCACCGGGTTTGAGTGCTCCTTTAAGTCTATGTTGATCCCATATGGTTGGAGCATTCTCGCAAAACATCGTGACCCTGACTGGTCTCCCTATGATCTTACTTAGTGAGAGTGACCTGACAAACCCATTGTGTGGTGTGTCTTGTTATGTACTCCTAAGCGCCCCAGGGTGGTTTTTCACTGACATGGTACCACATTGCATATAGGCTTGAGTCTTAGCATAACTGTCTCATGCGCTTGCTAATTGTTCATTATGAAATTGATGTGTTATTATGTCTTGATCGGAGTGTGTGATTCTTGTGTATTGTGATTGATGATTGAAAGGTTTGATTGATGATTGAAAAGTGAATTTTGAATGACAAAGTGATGAAATAATGTGAGATATGCTAAGTAAATTGTATTTGGCTACTATATGTTGTTTTGTTTCTCTCTAGTAATTAGGAATGTGATAACTCACTCCCGGTTTGTTGTTTGTGTTTGGATCCTGTGATGATCTTGAACCTTGTGTTCGGGGGAGCAGATGGCTAGGTGAAGTGCTTAAAGGAACCTTTTGCTGAAGGACGTCGGGACACAATGCTCTGATAGGATGTGACAGTGGGGCATAAGTTTTATATTGATTGCATAATGTTAGTCTATTTTATTTTATCTCACTGATTTAACAAAATATTTTTGTAAATTTTGACGGCCTTGTTTCGAGCCGAATATTTTTTTTTAATAAGTTTTAATTGATAATAGTGAAGTGAATGTGAACCTTTTACCCGTGTGAATTTGGTTACCGATATTTTTTATATATTTTATTTACTTATATGTTGGGGTAGAGGATGTCACAAGTCACCCTATCGAGTGGTAATATGAATAACAGTGGAGATAAGATTGTAACCAGAGGCACAAGTTAGTAGTTCATCAACTACTGGCCAAATCCCCAATGACAACAATTTCAAATGTATCAAATACGATACCAACATCCCATGTTACGCATCAACATCAGCGCCGCCAATTCACACTAGTACAGATGTAGTTACAACTACTAGGCTTGAACAAATTCCTCCATCTATGGTTATGTCGACATTGGGGACATGATCTTCATATCAAGGGAATCTTCTTTCAAATGATAATAATGGACCCCCTTTAAGTGTAAGATACTCATGGGAAATGCCTAATTGGAGACCTCAATAAAGGATTAGAATTTGTTTCAAGCTCAACCTTTAATAAATGGAACTTCAGGACAAAATTCAATTACTTCTCAACCAATGAATAATTGAAGTTAGGATGACCAAAGTAATACATATGCATATGAGCTTGATCAAATGCACACATTAGGGAGAAATACAGACAATGACATTTTACCAACTGGCATTTCTAATAATGCTTTAATGGCCTTAAGACAACAAGTTTGAATTGAATGACCAGGACAGAATGTTGTGTATTTCAATCCACGAACCCGTGGCAGCAGAAAAGCCTATTCTAACAAACTCCGGCAACACGTCCCTCAAATCAATGGCATACGAAAGACTAGAATTGCCACTAAAGGTTTAATTGTTAGCATAAGTAAGGAACACAGACAGACTTTTGGTTGTAGAGTTGTACCATATCCAAGCATCAGCAACTGATCCGTTCTTGATGCTGCTCTTCCAAGCGACAGTTGCCACTGATTGAATGGAGTTGACATTGATTCCTACATGATCAGAGCTCGGATCCCATGTGTTCTGGAAGCTATCGAACTCAACTGCCACTAACTGATTTTTCTTGGTGTTGAATGCGGATTCATTGCTGAATAGGCCAAGGTACCCACCAGCTGAGTTGTTGGGAATAGACGAATCAAACGGTGCAATGAAGAAAGCTAACCCATCACCAAACCTAGATGGGTCAACAGCTTTCATGACAAAAGAGAAATGGGTTGTGAAATCCGTAAGCTTGTTAGTTCTTCTATCCCAAAGCCTCACTGGTTGGTCATATGAGGCTCGACCAACGCTGAATGTGATGCTGCCATCAAGTTGGTTCTTTGTGAGCAGAAGAACACCATTTGAGGAAAAAGCATCACCGTCAAAGTCTATTAGATTATTTGAGTTTGGTTGGAAGGTCGAAAAGTTGAAGGAAACGGACACTGCAGTGTAAAAGAGTGTGTGGAACAAAGTGAAGATGATAAATATTAACAAGGAGGTTTGTTTTTGGGTTTGATTAGAGTATGAAGCAGAGGTGAAGAAAGCCATGGCAGAGGAGGGAGAGAAGAATAGTGTAAATTAATCTGATAGATAGAGTGATAGGGAGAATGCCATTGTTCCGCTTAATATAGACACAAGTCACACAACCTTCAGGAAAAGCAAGGTCTATAAGAATAAGGGAAGAAAAGGCAAAAATAGTTGATGATGAAATTGATCGAGGAAAATAGGCAGGCCAGCGGCCGGCAAATTAAGAAACCTAAACGTTTATATCATATGAAGAAGCCAAATGAGTTGCATAGAACATTAGGCGGTGTTGTGGACTAGTGAAGGGGTGATTAAAACAATGAAATTCCCACTTTGCATGTGATCAAGTTTGCTATGACGTCCTTGTCCGTATAACCAAGCGCAAAAGTAGAAGTTAAAACTAATAGCAATGATATTTGGTACGAAACCAAATAACATGAAACTTTAATTTAATTCATATGTCCAATTAAAATTTTAAAAGGAAAAAAAATTATTGTAAAAAAACAAATTCCTGATTCTATCCGTGATTCTCGCTAATCGTGATGCTCTCTCACCAAAACTTTTGACTATTTTTACAAAAATAGGTAAACAATAAAATATTATTTACATAAAAGGTGTAATTTGAAAATTATTTACAGGAGATTTTGCCTTTCTACATCATTTATATGTTTAACCAATATAAAAAAAGTGACTTTTTACATCAGGATATAACCAATATAAAAAAGTGACTTTTTATATATATTGTGACTACAATTGATTTAAAAAAAAATCATCCATCCCTCTTAAATGGTTTTCAAACTACACCTTTTATTGGTATTTTGCTTTTCTATATCATTGTTATCTTTAACTAATGTAAAATAATGACTTTTTATATTGGTTGAATATATAACCTATGTAAAAAAGTGATTTTTGACATAAGTTATACCTACAACAGGCATAAAAAAATAGCATAATCTATGTCACGTAAATAGTTTTCAAACTACACCTTTTACGTAAATTATTTTTTTATTTTTATCTATTTGTTTTAAAAAAGTGAAAACTTTTCATTTGGGGGAGTTATTATTTACTCTATATTCTGAAAATCATTCAACAATTAATTTCTGAAGTTTTATAAAATAAAAAATTCCTGTTTATTGAAAATATTTGTCCTCTTGTTTATTATTAATTCAAATTCTTTTAAAAGAGCAAGGAAATGTAATTATATAAAGTTCCAAAATTCATCAATAGACAATTAGTCAATAAGCATTCAGTAATGCTATAAGTGCAAAATTTATGATCCACGTAAATTAATTCCACTGATGTGATTAGTTAACGATTAAATAGAAAAATAAATAATGAGATAAATCTGAGGAAATTAAAATTAGAAAAACTGTTGATTTAAGCTTTCGTACTTTCGTGCATTGGTATGTTTTGTTGGAAAAAAAAACTTGAAGTCATAAGTACAAAACAGAAACATATAACACAGATTGGAGGTTTGTTGTACCGTGAAAAATCACTGCCCTGAAAGCAAAATTCGGCTAGACCTTGATGCAATCTAGTTTGCCGACTACTCCCCAAGGTTAACACAACGAGCCTATGAACACGTGCACTCGTGGCCTTAGGCTATGGAAATCACAGAACAATTGCCCAGAATTTTAGAAGTAGATAATAAGAAAAGAATTGAAAATTATTTTCTGCCTGTGCAAGCCCGTGCAAGACTATGACAGTCCTCTTTTTAATAGCAAAACCATGAAAAACGTCTTTTTCTTTTCCTGTCCACAAATCATAATTATTATCTACACATTTAACAAATTGACCGTTAGAGAATTGCTAATAAAGTGGAGGTTATGCTATTTGATTTATAGCTAATCAAGAGCATTAAAAAAAAGGAAATATTTGTTAAAAGAATAACAATCAAAACTGTTTAAAATCAGTTAGGAAATTTGGGAATAAATTGTGGCTTCAGTTTGCCATTGTCCAACAATCCCCCACCAATGGTAAAGCTGGAGTTAAAAAAAAAGAGCAATTTCTGGGCAAAAGAGAGAGTAACGTTTAAGTATCAATATCATAATGATTGAATTGATACATAGTGAAGTAAGGCAACAATTGTGTCTAGGTAGTCAATTACTCTTGAACTACCAAGTTTTCAAATGAGACCCTTACAACACATGTATTTCTCTAATATTTGTGATTTCTGCGATATTACAAACCAGCGCTTTTAATGGCCATGCGCACACCTTGGATACTAATGAGAGCTCTAGAAAGAAAGCCTAATTCTTTCATAGAAGGCGGCCCACCTTCACTCTCACGAAGTTGAATCCATCAAGTGCGTCTCAAAAGCACCACCAAAGAGGCTATGGATTCATTAAGAGCAAAAAATTCTCATCTTTCAAAATAACAAGCGGTGAGTCCATCAAGTCCAATTCATATGGACCACCTAATAATTAAGGCTATGCACTCATTAAGAACTGAAAGTTCAACCTATCCACAATGTATTACCACATGTCATGGAGATGAGAAATGTAATACAATAGAGTAATCATATGGTTTCGTTTGACCATTGATGGTATCCACCATACTTTCTTTGTTAGACCTTTAGTGAACGGATCTGCCAAGTTGTTCTCTGATCTAACAAACTGTAATGAGATCACACTATTTTTTAACAATTCTCTGACTGAACTGTGTCTAATGCGTATGTGTCTCCTTTTTCCATTATAAACACTGTTCTTAGCAATTCCAATAGCTGCTTCAAAGTCACAATGAAGAGAAACTGGTATAGACCGTTTCCCCCACAATGGCACATCTGCCAACAAGTTTCTCAACCATTCAGCTTCTTGACCTGCTAAATCAAGAGCAATAAATTCTGATTCCATAGTTGAACGTGCTATACAAGTTTGCTTGGAAGACTTCCATGATATGGCACCTCCACCTAAAGTAAAAACATATCCACTAGTGGAACTTACTTCATCATTATCAGTAACCCAATTTGCATCACAAAATCCTTCTAACACAGCAGGAAATTTATAAAAATGCAAACACCAATCCATAGTACCTTTAAGATACCTGAGTAAGCGACGAAGTGCAGTCCAATGTTCATTACCTGGATTGTGAGTATATCTGCTTAGTCTACTCATAGCATATGCTATGTCAGGTCTAGTACAATTCATGAGAAACATAACACTCCCTATGATTTTAGCATATTCAGTTTGAGAAACACTAGAACCATTGTTTTTCTTAAGATGTATGCTTGGATCATAGGGAGTTCTCACAGGTAATTCATCATAACAGTTAAATTTTTTTAAGTATCTTTTCAATATAATGTGATTGACACAAGGAAAAACCATTATCACTTTTTCTCATTTTAACTCCAAGAATCACATCAGCTTCTCCTAGATCTTTCATATCAAAATGAGAAGATAAGAATAATTTGGTCTTTTCCACTACAGTCACATTAGTACCGAAAAATTAACATGTCATCAACATATAAACATATTATCACACATTCTTGTCCAAACAATTTAGAGTAAACACAAGTGTCAGATGAATTCACAATATAACCATCACTTACCAAAGTTTGGTCAAATTTTTCATACCATTGTTTGGGAGCCTGTTTAAGGCCATATAATGATTTTCTCAACTTACACACTTTGTTCTCTTGACCTTGAATCACATAGCCCTCAGGTTGTTCCACATAAATTTCCTCTCTCAAGTCACCATTAAGAAAAGCTGTCTTTACATCCATTTGATGCACTATAAGTCCATGAATAGCAGCTAAAGCAACAAGAGAACGAATTGTGGAAATTTTAGTAACAGGAGAATATGTATCAAAATAGTCAATTTCTTTCTTTTGTGTGTAATCAACAACTACTAATCTAGCCTTAAATTATCAATGGTTCCATCAGTTCTTAATTTCTTTCTAAAAATCCATTTGCATCTAATTGGTTTACTTCCCTTAGGTAAGTCAACTAAATCCCAAGTATGATTAGACATGATAGAATTTAATTCACTATTAATTGCCTCTTTCCAAAAATTGGCATCAATGGAAGTTACAGCCTCATTATAAGTTTTAGGATCTTCCTCAATGAGAAAAGTAGATACAAAAACATCATTTATTTTATCGATATCATTGTTTTCAACCACGAAGGCAGTAACAAAATCTGGTCCAAAACTACTTTCTATTCTCTTCCTTTTACTTCTTCTAGGTTCATTAACTTGTTCATTTGTTACAGAGGAAGAAGTATGCAAATGTAAAGGCACTGAAGTAGTATTACAAGAAGAAATCAATTCATTAACATGTTTTGTTAAAGGAAATTCTTGTTCAAAAAATTCTGCATTTCTAGATTCACAAATAGAATTATCATTCAAACGCAAGAACCTATAAGCAGCACTATTTTGAGCATATCCAATAAACACACAATCAAAAGTTTTGGTACCTACATTAGTCCTCTTGAAATCTGGTAGAGCTACCTTAGCAAGACATCCCCATACTATTAAAAAATTTAAATTTGGCGCAAATCCTTTCCATAATTCATAGGGAGTTTTATCTAGTCGTTTATGGGGAACTCTATTTAGTATATAACAGACCGACAAAATGGCTTCCCCCCACATTTGGGTAGACATACCAGAACTTAATAACATAGCGTTCATCATTTCTAGTTATTACTACTTTGTCAGCTTCAAAAACCAATTTTAATCCAGCTCTATTTAGACAACTACCAGAAATTAGGTTCCTACGCAGAGAGGGAACATACAAAACATCACTCAAAGATAATGTTTTTCCAGAAGTAAGTTTAAGGAGAATCTTTCCTTTACCTAGCACTCCAGCTGCAGCTGAATTTCCCATGAAAACACATTCTCCGTCATCAGCATCCTCAATCTGGTGAAAAAGCTCTTTGTTGGCGCATAGGTGTTTAGAAGCACCGATATCTAGAATCCAGTCCACCTTGTTGTCGACCATGTTTGCCTCCACTACCACAGCAGCTATCACTTCTTCATTTTCTGCTAGATGTGCTTGAGGAGCATGTGGTGCAGCAGGTTTCGAGTTGTTAGATTGTTGTCCCTTCCTCAGTTTGCACTCATAGGCTTTATGACCTGTTTTGCCACAAACATAGCACTCACCCTTTCTTTTCTGAATCTTGTTATCACCTTTGTTGATATTAGTGTGTGTTTTCTTTTGTCCTTTTTTCTGAAATCATTTTTCTTTTCCTTTTGACCTGTATTGATCAGCAAACTCAACAACATTAGCATTAACTGAATTTACAGAATGTAAAACATACTTATCTTTAAGTCGGTTGGCCTCCTCTGTCTTCATATGATTTATTAATTCTTGAAGTGACAAGTCCCTCTTCTTGTGTTTCAGTTGGTTGCGGTAGTCACTCCACGAAGGTGGAAATTTTTCTAGAAGCACATTAGCCTACAATATCTCACACATCTTCATTCCTTCATTTAGTATATCACCAACTAGATTCTCATACTCATGAATCTGCTCCATGATTGGTTTGTCATCCATCATTTGGAAACGCATCCAATTTCCTACCACATATTTCTTTCTTTGCTTCTTTGTCAGCTTTCTTGGTTTCTGCAGGAAGCGGTGTGACGTGTGGCATCCCTAAATTAATGACTGGTTTAATAGTAATAATTTAAATAACAAAAACCATGGTAAATTTTTTTTTCTTTTTCTTTTTCATTTCTTTCTCTTTTCACCATAACTAGGTTTAGAAGGAAAATCCTCACTACAGAGTCCTGAATGGCCAGTTCACAACTCTATTCGGAGTCATTTCTTTCTTACCGCTCATAATCTCTAAACTATTTTGTTGTTTAAAAAGGAAGAATGTACCAGCCATTACTTTAGGTCGTCACATGAAAATAAAAGAATAAAATACGGTCGATAAACTCTTTTACAAATAAAGTTGCTAATGCTTTCTTTCCAACTAACAAGATCGAGCATAAATGCATTCATCATTTAAAGCTGTCCAAAATATGGGAGTTTTACAAAATACATAGCGTCATCCAGAGCAAAGGTGTTCATAGTGGTGGCTTCAGCCACATGTATACAATCATCAAATTCCTATACATCAGGTCTACCCATACAAAAACAAAAGAGTAAACCTAACAGTCAATCCTAGATACACCCACCCTCAAAATATACAAAACGAATCCAAAGAGCTGTCCACTAGGATGAAGAGCCTCCGCTGATCGCCATCTCCCCCGGGCCACCATCCTCCATAGAGTCTGCCTCAGATGCCGACATGACTTCCTCGGGAGAATCCACCTCAAGAAGTGGATCTTCATCACCCTCTAGAAAGTCAAGGGCATCCACAGCAGGCTCAGGAGGTAGCTCCTCCAGATCCTCCTCAGGGTCTTCCTCGGATGATGTTACCTCGATCACTTGGACGGGCTCCACTAGACGATATGGTGTAGGCGTGGGTAGTATCCACTCCACCGTGCGCTGAAGCGTCCGTGCGGGCTCATCTGGATGCACTAAAGAAGTCGCCGTAAATCGAATAGTGCCCCGAAATCGGCACCTCGTGTTGCCTTCGAGGGTCTCCCAAGCTCCCTCTAGGCACTCCATCTCTACTCGACCACGGATTAGCTGCGCCGCCATCACGATCTACAAGAAAGAAGAGAAAGGGGTAGACTCTTTCACAAGAATCTACTATGCCGCCACACAATGCGTCTCATAACCACTACATGCAATTAAAAGGGGTATTTTAAGGCTTTTCATCTCTGGTAATCGATTACACAGCCTTGGTAATCGATTACCAGAGGCTAAACTTGAATTACACAGCCTCAGGACATGAAATATGCAAAAATGCACTGTGTAATCGATTACACATACCTGGTAATCGATTACCAGTGACCCATCCCTCTGTGTAATCGATTACACAGGCTGGTAATCAATTACCAGAGGCTCCCTTAGTTTCCTGACTTCGTTTTCAAGCCTGGTAATCGATTACACCCCTTGGTAATCGATTACCAGAGACCATCTTAGCCTCCTGTCTTCATTTTTAAGCCTTGTAATCGATTACCCACCCTTGGTAATCGATTACCAGAGGCCATAACCCACATATCAATCAAAGTTCACAGCTGGCCAGCCACCACAAGCCTCCTTGCTTTGTGGTCTTTGTTCCTTTTATCTGTTGACTGCCAGGAGCTCGCCTGTTTAGGTACATCACAGGTTCTCACTGACTGACTATGCCCGGGGTGGGTCGGGATTGGTCAAGCTTGGTTTTGGGCAATAGCACCCCACCTGACGTCCCCAAGGTCTCCTGACCCCCGCGACATATCTCCAGGTACCACTCTGTGGTCAACAATAAAAGCAGGAAGTTTCACCCTTCAACACTTCCTCATCTCAAGCTTGTAGGATTATGGGGTACCCATCACATGTGGTACTAGGTGGCGGTCGGGCGATGGTGCACAACAAGTTTTCCACATCCACAAAGCGCGCATAAACCCACCATCCCCTGTTGCCCACCTCCAACTGAGCTCACGTACTCCCACGTAGCCCATATCCTCGTTTCTCTCAACACCGGGTCCCCATCAATCCTCCCAAGCTTCCACAAAATCCAAGCAAAACAACATTCAAACAGCACAAGCTATCACGGCCAAGCAAAACAGGGCAAAGGCAGGAAACTCTGCCAAAGCACCAACCAAATCACAGCTTTTCTCACTTAAAGACCCCAGTAACAATTCCTTCGATCCAATTCGTTAACCGTTGGATCGACTCCAAACTTTTACTGGAAGTTTATAGTACATAAGCCTACATTTTGACCGTTGGGATCTACTAGCAAACATTCAGAACTCATTCTGCACTACTCTTTTCACAGCCAACCACACACAAGCATTTTTCTGCACAAGCCAAAATTCTGCTGCACCTATTTTGACAGCAAAATTCTGCATAAGTGCAGATTTCGAAAATCACACTTCCTCTCATCCAATCTTGCCCAAATCAATTCCTACAAGTCCCAAATCATGTATCAATCATGTCTAACCCAAAATCAAGCTTCAAAACACAGCAACACAGAATCTAGGTGTCCAACACCCCTCCATTCAATGGGTTTTCTAGGTTTGAAAAGTGAAATTTAGAATGAGGTAAATTTGAAGCAAACTCTCACCTCACACCAGTCCATAACATCTATTTAGACTTGTTCAAACTGGATTTACACCTAAAATCTCACCGAATCAAAATTTGACTCTTCAACACCCAAATTTGCCCTAGAAATGGCTCTTTGTTCACTTTGGTCATTTGTTTTTTTTTTCTCTAGCACAGTCCAAGCTTTCTCCCAAGTCCTAAATGACATTTCAAGCTAGTATTAACTCACTTTAACCTCCATTTACCACAGAATTCAGACTTAACCTTCCAACCCTCAAAGCCTCACTTTTTTTCCACTCATAACACCACATTCTCACTTTCCAACCCTAGGTTAACTCTACCTTTCATCTCTAACAGTTTTCCATGAGCAATTTCAGCATATAAACATCACAAACATCATCACAAAAACCTTAAAACAGAATGGGTATGTTTAACTCATCCAAACATGGCAATTTCAACAAGCTTTCAACAAGTTTCTTCATAAATAACTATCATGAAGCAGAAAACTAGCAAGACTACCCATCATATCTCCCAAAACCCCATACCCACGAAATTTAAGAGAGAAAGAAGTCCACCCAAACCTGAATTTTCGAAGTCCCACTCGTAGCCACGCACTTCACGACCCCGAAAATGCCCTCCTTTCGCGATTTGGGGCAGAAATGATGGCCAAAGGTTGAAGCTTTGCTTGGAGCTTCAATGGAGAATGAAGAAGAAGAAAATGGCAACGTGAGGGAGAGAGAGAGCTGTCTGAAAAGTGTGGGGGCTGAGTGAAGAGAGAGAAAAGCTTTTTGGTTTTAAATAAAAGGGTTTTCTCTTTTTCTATTATTTTATTCAAGCTCTGCCACATGTCCCCATTTGAGTGGAGCAAAAAGGGCCCACTTTCTCTTTTGATTGTGACCTATACTCAGTCACAAAAGTGAGAAAATTGGACCTTTGAAACGCTAAAATCCTGCCTCGGTTTGCGTGCCATTTCTCTGGTTCCAGTTCCTTGCGTTTCTCTGCGTCCGTCGGGGCCAGTTTTCGAAAGTAACCAATATATATATCAAAATGCTCAGAATAAAACCCCGAGCGTAGTTCAAAGGTTGGTTTCGTTAAATTCTAAGTCGCACGCAAAACGATGATTTTTAGACTAATTACTTAAGAATTAACCCATAACCTCCCAGTTATGGATTTCTCTTCCTTAATTAGCCTAACCCGCATATCTTGCCCCCACTATTCCTACTTCTACCAAGAACATATAGGCATATACACTGAATAATACTTATATATATAATCATTCAAAATACATCGTTTCCAAAAATTCCGGGTAGAAATTTCCAGGGTGTTACATGACGACAGGGGTAGCAGGAGTTTCAGGAGTAGATGATTCAGAAGCGTTGACATCAGCGGGAGGATCTTCAAATAGCACATAATCAACCTCTAAGGCTTCAAACAAAATCAACAGTTTTTGAGACCATCTCCTATAATTTGAGCCGTCTAGAGGTTCTATTTTCGACATATCCAAAATGATTTTTGATAGATTTTCAGCCATTTCTGTTTAGTACTTGATGCAAGGAAAAAAATAAATATTTTTGCTTTCAAATTGTTGGAAAAAAAAACTTGAAGTCATAAGTACAAAACAGAAACATATAACACAGATTGGAGGTTTGTTGTGCCGTGAAAAATCACTGCCTTGAAAGCAAAATTCGGCTAGACCTTGATGCAATCTTGCCGACTGCTCCCCAAGGTTAACACAATGAGCCTATGAACACGTGCACTCGTGGCCTTAGGCTATGGAAATCACAGAACAATTGCCCAGAATTTTAGAAGTAGATAATAAGAAAAGAATTGAAAATTATTTTCTGCCTGTGCAAGACTATGACAATCCTCTTTTTAATAGCAAAACCATGAAAAACGTCTTTTTCTTTTCCTGTCCACAAATCATAATTATTATCTACACATTTAACAAATTGACCGTTAGAGAATTGCTAATAAAGTGGAGGTTATGCTATTTGATTTATAGCTAATCAAGAGCATTAAAAAAAAAAGAAATATTTGTTAAAAGAATAACAATCAAAACTGTTTAAAATCAGTTAGGAAATTTGGGAATAAATTGTGGCTTCAGTTTGCCATTGTCCAACATGTTTCGTATCATTAAGCATTTTTCTAAAACTAAACACTCCAATGAGGATACAAATTCGAATCGTTTGACTATTTTTTTTATCCATTGGATCATCTGACTATTTTATCTCCTTGACGTACGCTACGAAACAAATATTTATTAAATAGCTTTTAAAATAATATAATCATGTTGTCGTGTGAAAATAAATCAATTATATTGACTGAAAGCTTCAACACGATTCCAAAATATTGTCAAGATATTAGTACTAAGAAGGGAAGTTTAGTTCTCAAAAATGGATTCTCAAGTTACTTCGGAAAGCGCTTCGCGTAGGTGAGCGAAGAAGAAAGGGAGTGGTTGGGATTTTGCATGAAAGACAACGGTTGAAAGATTATAAAGGAAAACAATAAACAAAAATAGTAAAGAAAAAGTTGTAAAGGAAAACAATAAAGAAAAATAGTAAAGAAAACCAATAAAAGGCAGAAACGATGTAGAAAAGTGATAAAATAGATGCAAGATAAAATAAGGTTGTGTTTTTGATTGAGTGTATTCTTAAATTCGATGTACAAGACCTATTTATAGGCTACAACTATTGATAATCGGCTAATAGTTGATAAAATTGATTGGTAATTGTAGGTTGTAGTTGATTAGGTATGTTCTTTCTCTTCCAAGAATCAACTGATATGCATCTTAAGTTTTTAAACTAACTAGAAACCGCTCCCTAATTTGAAGGGAGGACTATCATCAATCAATTTTAACAGCCGCGAGCCATTTATATATTAGAAAATGGTGGAGAATATTATTTTATATTTTATTAAATTAAATATGAATTAATTCAACTGATTTTTTTTATTTTTTCAATTAGTCAATTTTAGTAATTTTGACAAACCATGTAAGCAACCAATTCTATCAATTCAGAAAACATTGTAGGCAGTTGATTGCCAATTCTACCAATTTTCGACAGACACTTTCAATCATCTCAATAGACATTGTAAGTATCCAATTTGGCCTTATCCTCACTCGGTTAACCTTCTTGTTTGACTGATATTGAAAAAATAGTTCATCGCACATCCAACTGGGTTGACCTTACCCTCATTCGGCAAACACTAAAATAAGTCAATTTCCCATCTATCAGAACCAGTTCAACAGACCAAAAGTTTATTTCAACTGATTATGGGCAAATTAAGCATGACTCAAAGTACAACCTACGAATTGGACAATCTTCAATTAGCACATGAGGTAGGTTACCAAAATTACAAAATTCGATTACCAACAAATCGTATATGTTGGGACTTTAGTTATAAATATTTTATAAAAAATATATCAATTCAAATTAATGTGTATTAGTAAAGTTAACTCTTCTTATTACCAAGCATGTAGATCAACTAGAGTATAGAATTGTTTAAGTTTAGCTAGTGGTTCAGGCTCGAGCCTTGGTATGCAATTGCGTTAAATATTTAGAGAGAGAATTTTATCTCCCACAACCTACTCAGCTCATACAGAATTGCTTGGTCTAGACAAAAAAAAAAAAGAGAGACTAACTTTGCTTTGGCAGCATGTATTTTTCTTTTTTGTCTTTTTGGTGAGTAATGACATATAATTTAATACTCTATTAGTTTAGGGTTCGTTTAATAGAGTGGAGAGAAATAGGGTGTATGAAAGTAAAAAAAAAAAAGGTGAAAAAATATAGGTGAGAAATAAAGTAGAAATTAAATGTGTTAAATTGAATAACAAAAGTGAAAAAAAATCAGAAGAGAGAAAAAATATGAATAAGAATATGTGAGGAATAATATAATGTATTATTCTACCATTTTTAGAAATATTTGCACCCCCTCGCATCAAATGATACATATTATCTTCATCTTCTCTCTCCTACTTCACTTTTGTCAAATGAAGTGACAAAAATACCACAAGAAGGGAGGTTGAATTGGGATTTTGAAAACTCTTTAATGTTTCTTTGAAAACAAAAGGTTTTTGATGATAGTTAAGAATGAGTGAGTTCAAAATGAAAAACTATTTCGAGCTCATAATGGAAATTCAAGTTGCTCATAATGAAAATGCAATAGTTCTAAAAAAAATAGTTCTTTTGTAGTTTAAGACTTTTATTTCAAAGAAGGTTACTTAATGAAACCTTTTGGTAAATCAATGTTTGGTTTTATTGTTAAGTTTGATAAAAGGCATATTTAGTGATTTGGTAATAAAATAAGTAAAGAAAAGGAAAAAGAAAGAGTTGCACAAAAGATTTTTATACCAGTTCACCTCAACATTGGACTATGTCCAGTCCTCATCCCATAAAGATGAGATTTCACTAACACAACCAGTTCACAACTGGACCAGAAAAACCATTAGATTTCAATAACCTACCAATTCCCCACTAGACTTCAACCTAGCCCCTGCTAGACCAATTACACACTAGATTTCCTCATTGTTTACAGAAAAAGGGTTTGTCATTCACTACATTACCAATTACACCACTTAGGAACTAAATCTCTCACTTCTATATAAGATTAGTACAAGCTTTGAAAGCACTATACAAAAGTGGGTCACTCTTACAGAGAGGGTTGAAACTAAAACACAAATTTCTCACTAAGAGATCTAGCACAAAGTATTACAGATTTTGAATCCTTGAACTTGTGCTTCAAAGCCTTCGAAAATACCATATAAAGCCCTCAAGAAGACCATTGGAGTGGGATCCACATAGCTAACAAGCTTTTGGTGTAAGTAGGGGCACTTTCTAATTGTCATCATGTGACAACACTCATAACTATTTTGAGGTTCCATTCGTTGGTTCTTATTTTGAAGAACCATTAGAATAGCCATTCTAATGTTTGCTGAGAATGATTCCACACTTGGATGAATTCCCTTGATGAAGCTTAGATTGATTTCTCATTTTGATGTAGTGTAGCTTCATCATTCTTAACACGTCACAACTCAGATTTTGAAGTTGATTACTTCAGGAAGATCTAGTGGAAGTTCATTTTTTGGATGTAATCATAATTTTCCCATATAAGATAGACCTATACTTTTGATATAAAATATGATGCTCATGTCTTTACTATTTCTTTTTTCTTTCCATTTGATAAATAATTGTAACAAATTATGTGTTTTCAAATGTTCTTTTAAGTTTTCTAATGTCTCAAGTGCTGTTCAAAAACTAAGATATCCTATACTCAACATTTGAGTTCACATTTCACTTTCTTATTAAAAGTTACCATAAAATGAATGTGATAGTTGTAAAATGTAAAAGTATTTTTTTAATAAGCAAAACGATATTATTCAAAGAAAGACTTAGTTAGAATATGAGCCAAGCCATAACAGCATATGAGCACTTCTTTGCAATACAAAACTTGTATCCCTACCACATCAATGGACCTTCCTATCTTATATCAGATTCACATCCTTACCAATTATGTCTATCATAAAGCGTGTAGTGGCCAATAAAAATGACAAGCATCATAATGCTGTGACATTGCCCAACATCTAAACCTCAAACCGTCAATAGTAATCCATAAAGGAATATGTACCACTATCATCAAAACAAATGTAATTTGAATTCATTTAATCAGAAAACCAGCTAATATATGTGTTCAATTTGTTGAAAATTTTAAGCATTGAGTACTTCTCTCCTAAAAATATGATAATTAATCACATCTCCCAAATAATCGTTAAGGAAAATTTTAACAAACTAACACACCGTCCTTGATCTACTACCATTTCTCTCAGTGTGAAGCTCCCTCAAGCTACAAACCAAATAGGCTGAACTGGATTGGATTCAGATTTAATTAAGAAAAAGAAAATGCAGATGAAGTTATCACTTGGCATTACTTTACAACTTGAGTATGTGTACCCAATGGCATGTGTGAGTCATCTTGGCAACTTTTGAAATAATGATAAGGGAAAAAATGCACTGAAAAATAATTATTTAACTTCACAATTGAATCAGCTGCATCACAATTAATACTAGGTTTCCAAGAAATATACTGAAAAATAATTATTTTGACAGCAAAAGAAAGCATGCTTCCTACTTTGAGTAGAAAACTACTTCCATGTTGTAGCTTAAACAAACAAAAAGAGTATCATCTCATGTGATAAACATCCCTATTAACCACCTAAAGCATTAAATGTTACTACATCTAATGAACTGTAGAGTTAAGAGGGTGGTAGCTTAAGCTTTTTGAATGGTGCACAATATGTTGTGATTTTCTAAGTGTGGCATTGCTAGTTTGATAGTTTATCCTCTTTTAAGGAAAAAGAACAATTAAAATATCAAATGCGACAATGTCTAGAACTAACCATATTGCAGCGCACGGTAATCATTTGCCTATATATATAGAATTTAAAGCATAATTAAATATTCTATAATTAACAACATATCAATATTTAAAATATGAAATAAAAATAAATATACTAGAAAATATACTTTCTACGTCGGTTCTATAGCGCATTTCACAACGGTTTTTAGACCATCTTAAATTTTGATTTTTATGTCAGTTTCCTTCAAAATCAACTAAAAATGTATTTTTTTAAT
Source organism: Glycine soja (assembly GCF_004193775.1). Classification (NCBI taxonomy): domain Eukaryota; kingdom Viridiplantae; phylum Streptophyta; class Magnoliopsida; order Fabales; family Fabaceae; genus Glycine; species Glycine soja. Next base: position 32,028,768 of record NC_041019.1, read on the forward strand.
GTTAAAAAATTGATCTTTCTAAGATAGTTGTCTGAAAATACCATATTAGAAAATGTGTTTTTTTCCACCGTATCACTCCCTCTCAACCCCTCTAATTTAATGGCAAGAGCTTTATAGCACCAAGCTGCACTTTTTTTACAATATTTCATTTCAGAGAAAATTTAAAAAGAAAATAGGAACAGTAATGTGGCCCATTTCATAAGGTTTACCAATTCCAAGTTCATAAATAAGGACATAATTGTTAAAAGATAAAAAAATAAAGGTTGAGAAGGATTAAGGAGACTTCCAGAGTCTCAAACAAGAAAATTAATATTTTTGTAAGACAACTAATTCAAACAAAGAATTACCACAACTCTAAAGGTGTTTTTTTTTAGGATTAACATTAAAATAATACTACATATTAGTTATTTAGTTTCAATTTATAAGAAAATATTTATTCTTAAATAAATAATTAAATTTTAACAAGTTGGGTAATCATAGTTTCATTCTAATAAACAAACAAATTAGATTAGACAGTGACAATTGAATACTAGTAAAAAGAAATTGGTACAACTTGAATACTAGTAATAATATTTATGAGTAAAATATGTCTAAAAAAAAGGGACATGATACTAATTTTTTTAAATTAAAAGTAAGGGATTTGCACAGCTACAAAACCCATTTCCCTTCTCATGAATAAGGATTAAAGAAGAGGAAAATTAGAATCAAGGCTAAAGAGAAAAAACATGATTCTTATAAGAAATCTACAATGTATCATACCATTGTCAACTCAAAGCAAAACTTATTTGTTACTACTTATTTGAAGTCATCGGTATGCTGTGAAACATTTTTAGACAATCATTATAACTCTATTCTTACATTTGGTTCAACAGGCTTTTCATAAGTTTCTTCCTCTTCAACTTTCAAATCGCCACAACCTTTTCCCTTTGCACTAGTCTTTATTTCCTTCTCTTTAACTGGTGTATGACCTTCTACATCTACTTGTTTTTGTGAAGACTTCTCTTTTGAACCCTTTTTGGATGGAGACTTTCCATCATTACCAAAAACAAGTCCATCCCCACACTTTCCTTCATCTGATATTTCGTGCTGAGAGGTTTCCACCTGATCAATATGATCTCTTTTTGGGCTATGATCATGGAATGACTCAGAATCTGATGATAGTGTCCAGATTAAATGAATAGATTCCTATGAAAAAGCATTTTATATTAACATTAATCACAAAATAAGTAGCAGGCCAGACATTGCTTTTATGATAGAAGACACTCAACGCATTAAGAAAAACAATTAAATTGGCTGAGAACTCTTGATGCACCAAAAGCCTCTATGTAGATTTTCATGGACCAAGTCACAAGTCAATATACATCAAAGATGGTAAAACAAATAAATAAGTCTATCAACATGCACTGAGAATTAAATAGAAGAAGACAAGATTCTTACTTTATGGTCTGTATGCTTGTCAATGTTTGATTCATTCACTATCTCTTTTTCTTCTTTGTTTCCTGTATCATCATAATTAAAAATAAATGACTGAATGACAACTTAATAAAAAAAATAGAAATGACTTCACATCCTAGCACTCCTACTAATATTTTTCTAAAAATCTTAGACTACATGTAAATTGATTTTTATACTTATTATACATGTACATATTATGTTACTCATTGCCTTGACCATAAAACCTATTCCATGTAGTCATCTTGAGAGAACTCTAAATCACAAATCAAATTACAAGTTTACCTTCTTTGGCCTTTTTCTTGTCTAATTGCTTACTTTTGGATGTTGTTTGTTCATTTACTTTAGGACTCGTAGCTTCTGGTGTCTTTCTCTTGCTCGGGGACTTTCAGAAATCTGAATGACTTTGGAGAAGACCCTTCATCATCAGTTTTATCCTCATTCCAAGATCCACCACCAAGTGAAGACCCAGAATCAGAGGACAATGTCAATGGTGAATGAGATGATGCCTAGTCAACAACAATACAATTATTTTTTAACAGACAAAGATATAAGAAGTTTAAATGATCTGATGTTAAAATTCAAGTTGCAATTGAACATAGAAAACGAGGAACCATAAAAGCGTATCATAAAAAGAGGGAGCTGGTATGCGAATTGAATTGGTATAAAATGTTACCTAAAAAGACTGCAACCAATATGGGGAGCTCTCCCTTGAACTGCTCATTATCAGGGACGAATGCTAAATGAAAACTGGTTTGGTCCCTGAACAAAAAAACGATTTCCAACCGAAGGAGAAAGAGATAGAGTTTGAGACACTTCTCCTCCAAATGAATAAAAGAAAATTTTCCTTAATCAGAATCCTCACCAAAACGAACTTGAGAGCGCCAAAACCTTTCAAACGCACAAAAAGAGAGGGAAACTACAATTAGTACAAAAACAACAAAAATCACATCACAAATTCAACAACAACATCCATTTCTATCTTCACTTTCAGAAATATACTTTACTAATTAATCTTTGCAAAATTTGAATATGTTTGTTTGGTTGCTGAGAAAAAAAAATATTAGTCACAAAGCAACTCAAAACACTTATTACATCCAAATCCAGATGAGATAAATCCGTTCGCAGTTCATTTCAATTTTTTTAGAAACCAAACAAAACAAATTAAATTAAATAAAAAAATAAGAAAGGTAAATGAATACCTTAGATCCAAACATGATTCAACCAAAGAGATAGAGCAGAGCTAAATCAAATCCCAAATCTGAGGATGAAATTAAAAAAGCATCGGTCATGGAGAGATTGCGAATGATAATAATGCATAAAAAAAAAGGAATAAAGGAGATCGAACAAACGAACCTCCTCCACTAAAGATCGAATCAGAACGACAAAGGAATATTCCTTTTGCATCGTGCGACGACACTATCGCCCATCGAATCGTGGAATGTCACCGGTGACGACCAAGGATTTTGTCGACGAGTGCCATCAGTAGCTGTCGAGAAGCGGATACGTCTCGAAGGCTTTGCCGTGGTTGCGCCGTTGACGTGACGGTCAAGATTAGGGCACACAAAGAGCATGTCTAGTTCAAGTATGGAACTTTGCTTGAGTCCTATGGTTTAGGTATAGTGCTTTGCTTGAGTCCTCTGGTTCGGGCACGACGAAGAATGGGTGAGGGATGGCATGACATACAATTGGTGAGGGAGGACACACACGGAAGGCAGCGGGTGAGGAAGCGCACAAGGTGAGGGAAGGCACGAAAAATAGTGGTTGATCGAGGGAACAAGGGATAAGGTGAGCTAGTAGTGTAGGGAAAGGTCACACGATGATTTTTTTTTAGTATTGAATCAAAGAGTTTTTGCGAACCATCTTTGAATACACCAAAATGACGACAATTTTTTTGAAAACCGTTGTTGTTTTGAGGTTTCAAAGACAGTTTCATAAAAATCATTTTTGAAAAGTTAGAAGTATTTACAAAATTGTCACCACGTCTCAAACAACGACGGTTTTTCGACAACGAACTTTAAATATGCATCGTAAAAAACTGTTTTTTAGTAGTGATACATTTTGATCAAAATATTTTGAGACACAACACACCCATCATATTAAGTTGACATAGATAATCATAATCCAAAACTATTGTTGAAACTTGAAACTATCTACCATGAACTTGTAATCGAATTCAAACATAACTTAGTACAGTCCCAGATTTTTTGTCCACATGATTTCCATTTGCAAGGCCTTAGCTTTTACTTCCTATGGTGACCAAATCCTAATTAAAGTTGTTATCATAGCTGATACAAAATGGCCACTCTGATCTCTTAAGCATGTTGTTATACCTACGATTCTAGCTTCAAAAAATAGTGCAACATCAATATTGCACTTGGTAGAACCAAATGAAGGTTTTTGCCAAGAGTCTTTCACTAGAATAAGATGTTGAAGAAGAAGAAAAACTGACTTTACACAAATTGTCTTCTAGTCACGAAGACTTTTTAAGGCCAAGTGAAGAGATATAGCAGCTGAAACAAATTGCTCAAAGTGATCTACTGATAAAGAAGATACCAAGAAAAAGACAACAACGACAAAGGATATATTAAAACACAAGATAGTTAAAGACAATGATAGATAAAAGGAAAGTCTAGTGAAACTTGGGATGATAACACATTAATTACAGCACATAGTCTATTTGGTTTAAAGGATCTAAGATAAGTCCAAAAACATTACTTTAATATCATTACCAAAAAAACACTAAAGCTTCCCATCAACCCAATAGGAAGGCAATCAAACCAAAAAAAAGTTGTCAAACACACAGAAAAGGCATGCCAAGCTATAGACTAAAGGTGTTAAAATATGATACCAATTTCTAGAATAGAAAAGAAGGTCCTAGAAGCTTATGAATTATTTAGAATTTAAATGTACTTGAAAAGTATAAGAGTATTGTTAAAAAATCTAGAAAGATTTAGGACCTAAGTAGATGGTAGTATTCTAGACTATTGTATAAAGTCTAGAAAAATCTATCTTTAGAAGTAAGATGCCACCAACCTTGCTTGCCTATAAATAGGCTTACAATAGCTTAATGTAATGTGTTTTAGAAATCAATCTTTGCTCCTCCTTCCATTGTTTAAGAGCTATATGGCGACTAAGTCATTTATTACTTTTTAAATTAATATTTCTAACTATACCTCCATCCTAAACCCTAAAGAGAGAGCTAAATGTATGCTTTTATTTATTAATTGAGTGCTACATCAAGACTTGTCATACCCTAATTTCGTCCGGGGACCATCCGTTTGTTGGGATTTGACCACTTCGAGGTACTTGACACCCATCGTTAGACAATCCGTGAAGTTCCGTGACATGCCGGAAGTCAAAAGGAAGCATTGTTGCACAATTCGTGAGGTTCCATAACATTCCGAAAGTCAAAAAAAGGATGATTACATAATCCGCAAGGTTCCGTAACATTACGGAAAGAAAACAAGTATCGTTACGAAATTCATAAAGTTCCATAACGTTATGGAAAATGAATCAGAAAAAAGGGGCAGGGGGTGTATTTAGTAAACAGGGGGTGCAAACAGCAACCAGGCCCACTTGAACCTTCTAGGAAGTTCTCCAGAAGGTGATGCCTTTTGGAGGAAGCAACCTAGCTCGCCTGGGCGAGCTGGGTGGCAAGCTCCTCCCTCATTTTCCTATAAATAGGGGGAGGAGGGAAGAACAAAAATGTTCAACCCTCCTGGTATCTGAGAATCACTTATAATTAGTGAGAAAAATTGTTTTCGTGAAGAAAATCCAAGCCGAGGCGCTTCCGTAACGCTTCCGTGACGTTTTCGTGGGTGATTTCGCGAAGATTTTCAACCATTCTTCGTCGTTCTTCGTTCTTCAACCGGTAAGTTCCCGAAATCGAACTTTTCAATTCATTTTATGTACCCTTAGTGGTCCTCATTTGTTTCGCATGCTTTTATTTTCATTCCATTTACTTTCCGTACCCCCTTTTGACGTGCTTTAGGCATTTATTTAAGTCATTTTCTCACCTAATCAAAAATAAAATAAATTTCCACCGATCATTCGTATTGTAACATCTTTTAATTTTTGTTAAAATGAAATCCGACCGTTCGGTCATGCCGTAACCACGTTTAAAACAAAAAAAAAAGGCAAAATAATAATATAATAATAAAAAAATACCTTTTAGTAAAATAATCAAAAAAATCAATCGGACGTTTTTCTTTGGGATTTTCCTTTCTTAATCGAATTGACTAATAACCAAAGTGAAACTAAGGCTAAAATCAATTCATAAATCAAACTTTCGGTCATCGTCTAAAAAAGCCATTTTAAAGGTCCAACGCCTTGAAATGGTCTTTTTCGCTTTTATTGGTTAAACGTAGATTTTCTAAAGGCCGAAAATCAACATGTAGCTTTATTACCTCTTTCAAAAATAATAAGAGATCATTAATGGTCCAATGTCTTAATGTTTTCTCTCCTTCAAAAGAATCGAAAGATTGTTTAATGGTCCAACGCCTTAAATGACCTTTCATTCAATAAAAACATATCTTGCAAAAAAAAAGGATAAAAAACAACTTAACCAACGCTTAGTTCTCAAAGAACTACGTAGGTCTGATTTCCTTATCACAATTGAGGAATACAGAGGAGCAAAGGGAAACACCCTTGTCGACTACAAAAAGATAAAAATATAAAAAGGCATAAAAAGTGATGGAAGCTTGCTTGGGGGGCTTCTATGGAGGCTGGATCTTTGAGCTTCAATGAGGTCCTTTAATGGTGATTTTCCACCATGGAGATGCAGCAGAAGACAAAGGAGAAGAGGTGAGAGGAGGCACCATCCACTAGGGAATAAGCCATGGAAGAAGGAGCTTCACCACCAAGATGAGCCTTGGATAAGAAGCTTGGAAGGATGCTTCAATGGAGGAAAAGAAAGAGGGAGAGAAAGAGAGATGGGGGGGGGAGCACGAAATTGAAGGAAAAAAAGAGGGAGAGAAGTGGAACTTTGAAGTATGTCTCACAAGACTCTCATTCATCAAAGTTACCACAAGTGTTACACATGCTTCTATTTATAGACTAGGTAGCTTCCTTGAGAAGCTTTCTTGAGAAAACTTCCTTGAGAAGCTTCTTTGAGAAAACTTCCTTGAGAAGCTAGAGCTTAGCTACACACACCCCTCTCATAACTAAGCTCACCTCCTTGAGAAGCTTTCTTAAGAAGATTCATAAAGAAGCTAGAGCTTAGCTACACATACCTCTCTAATAGCTAAGCTCACCGCCTTGAGATGAGAAGCTAGAACTTAGCTACACACCCCCTATAATAGCTAAGCTCACTCCCATGATAAAAAACATGAAAATACAAAAACAAAGTCCTTACTACAAAGACTACTCAAAATGCCCCGAAATACAAGGCTAAAACCCTATACTACTAGATGGCCAAAATACAAGGCCCAAACGAAGGAAAAACCTATTCTAATATTAACAAAGATAAGCGGGCTTATACTTGGCCCATGGGCTCGAAATCTACCCTAAGGCTCATGAGAACCCTAGGGCCTTCCCTTGGATCTCTAGCCCAATCTACTTGGAGTCTTCTACCCAATGCCCATGCGGGATAGGATTGCATCATTCCCTCCACCTTGGAAAGGATTTGACCTCAAATCCCGAGGTTCTTCATACTCTGGGCTCCTTCCCTCAACACCTGTAAAAAGAACAAAAACATATGTATTAGTGGTGTTTGGTATGTTGAAGTAAGGTAAGGTCTGAAAACCCATTTCTTGGGCATCTTCCCATGATGGAACATGGTTTCTCACCAACTCAATGAGTGGTGCTACAAGTATAGAAAAATATGGGACAAACCTTTTGTAAAAGTTTGTTAAGTCATGGAAGCCCCAAATTTTTCTTATACTTGGTGGAGTGGGCCACTCAGGAATGACCTTTATTCTCTTAGGGTTCATGGGAACCCCTTGATCACTATTTGAAAAATTAAGAAAAGTAACGCAATAAAACTTACCTTTTTCTGTATTTTCATATTGATTATTCCTACCAAAAAGTATGACAAACCTAAGGTGTCCCATATGAGTACCTAAGTTTGTATTGAAACTAAAAATAAGAACAAACCTACCTAATGGGTCCCTATGTACACAAATCATGAAGATGTTGGGTGCATGAGTGATTTTACAAAAGAGTGTTGCACCACTCAAAACATTCATCATACCACCTATTTTAGGGACTTGGTGCCTAATAATACCTATTTTGGGCACCAACAAAGCACAAGGATTTAAGCTCTTGCAAACCAAACCCTCATCCAACAACTTCTTTACTTGAGGAATAAACTCAAGCCCAAGAGGTGTGGCAATGCTAGCAAGTGCCTTTTTACAAAAGAGAAAATGTGGAGGTTGTCTAAGAGGGAAAGTTTCTTTAATGTTTGTCTTTATTGTAAAATGAGTTTCCTTCTTAGCTAAACTCTTGGAGGAGACACTTACCTCCTTACACTTCTCTTTAACCACTAATGGTTGTCCTTCTTCTTGGGGTAGATTTCTTCACTAGATTCTTCCCCTTTTGCTTTTTCACTTTCACTAGAGGAAGGTGAAGTAGTAGCCTCATCTTGGCTACTATAAATGTCTTGGCCCCTCATAATCATGGTTTTTGTGGTGGGGCATTGAGAAGTAATGTGTCCTCTTCCAAGACATTTAAAGCACTTTATAGAGCTAGTTTTCTCTTGCTTACTAGCCTTAGGGGCTTGCTTTTCTATTGTCTTCCCCTTATAATCTTTAGGCTTATAAGGTGTCACCCCTAAGATGCCTTGACCTTGGTCTTTCTTTGGATAAGAGTGAGAGCCATAAGATTTTGACGTAGACTTCTTTTTAAGTTGTTGTTCTACCCTTATTTCCCAATCTAAGTTAGCCTCTACATTGTCCTTCCTATGGAAGTATGGGAGGTTAATGTTATCCTCTTGAGGCTTTCTTTCCTTTTCTCTCCTATGGGAGTGAAGTCTAAGATGTGACCTATGCCTTCCTTCGTAATAGTCACGAAGTTCTTCACTTAGGCTTTTGCAAGAGTTATGACTACTATAGGAGGCATATTTTTCTCTTTTCATTTCTTTCATTATTTTTCTTCTTTCTTCCTCTCTTATTTTCTTTCTTTCATCTTGACTTATTTCTTCCACTCTTTTTTTTCCTTTTTCTTTTCTCTCTTGTTTTTCTTTCCATAACTTGAGGGAACTCAACTCATCTAAGATTCTAGATAAAGGGTCTTTATGACTAGTACCCTTGCCATTAACACCAGATGAATGATGACTCATGTTGGTTCCTAAGTTGTGGTTCTTTCTTGTTGGAGGTTTGAAAACAAAAGGTAGAAGAAACTATGGTTGAAACTAGCCAAAATAAACACTAAAAGAGGTGTGAAAGATAAGGTAAAAACTAATTGGTAAAATGCAAGCTATCTAGGAGATTTGACAATGGAAGGTAAAAGAAATAAGCTATGAAAGTAAGCAAGAAATGTAAACTAGGTGAATCCTAAGAGTGTTTGGATGACCACATTCAAGGTTCCCAACAAAGCACTCACTATCCTAAGCAAAAATTGCCTAAAATTATTACACACAAATGGAAGTTTGGTAACCTATTGGAGGCTCCCAACACACTTCCAATGAAAGGCCTTTTTGTTACAAAAACTTGAAAGCAATGAAGGTAAGTAAATTGCAAATTACAAAATTACAAAACGGTCCTTAATTTTGGTGGTTGTTTTCTCTTTGGTGATTCACTCAATTTGGAGTCCTTCTTAGTCCAATAGCTCTTAAGGTGGTTGGCCCCTTGCTTCTGGACTCAAATTCTTCAAGGGATGGCACCAATCCTCCTTCCAATTCCCTATATGGCAACCCACAAACAAGGAAACAAAGAGACAAGCAATAACCAAAGACAAAAAAAAATGAAATGAAAGCTAAACCAATGGAGTTTTAACAAGACAATTTTTCAAGGATTATTCAACAATTAAAGCAATGAAAAGGACATAGAAGCAAGCTAGGACTCAAAGAGAAACTTAGAATGGCTCTAGAGTAGAGTAAAAAAAACTGAAAAAAAAAGACTCAACAAAACTCTAGCTTTGGCACTTGTCTTCACACTAATTTTGAATTGAAATTTCCAATTATAGAATAAATTTTGAGCCAAAACAACAAGCACCCTTCCCTTTCACCCTTTTTTTTCTGGATACTGATTTTCCTGCCAAATTGTGCGATTTTTCGTATTTTTTCCTTTTATCAAAATCACTTGTTTCTTTTTTTATAACTTTTTTCCAGATGTCTAGAAAATTCATTAAAAATTTCAGCTCAAAATTCGAAGTAACCAATTCTCAGTAATTTTTACAAGTTTGTATGTCCAAGCTGCCAGCACCAGCGATTTGTTTCTTTAAGCATGGTATATTGATTGCCTTGGGCTTACTTTCAACCTTCCTATGTATGTTGAACTCACTAGGATTGTTTACCACAGTTTTAGGAGTTCAATATTCACTTAGGATCAACATTTCAGCCAGCAATTCAATCACCAAAACTCAAATTCACAACAGACACAATCATAAAGAAACCTAAAAGTTCAAGAAAAGGTTCACAATCAAAGACTCTCTAACAATTTTGCATGAACATGTTAAGGACTAATTAACATGAAAGATTTGACTCAAATCAAATAATAGGCTAAAAGAATTTCATACACTCATGAACAAATGAGTTAGACAAAGAAACAAGAAAATAAAATTCAGCACAACATAAGAAATCTTATGTGACAAGTTTCATGACTAGACATGACTTCTATGACAAAACTACAATAGGTGAACAAGTCACTCTAGATTTTTGAGGTTTTCTTCTACTTTAATATTTTTGTAAGAATTTTATGGTTTAGGTTTCAGCCACAAAAAATAACAAGACAAAACTCAAAGGAACCTAAACTCAACACAATTCATGGTTCAAGAACAAGAACAAGAAATTTGAACCATAGAAAATCAAATCTAGCTTCTATAGAAAGTTTAATCGGTGGAAACTCTAAAGAATCATGTTAACAACATTTAGAACAAGACATGTGAGGAGATACATGGAGAAAAATGAAGAAAAAACAATGGAAGAGAAGGTAAAGAAAAAAAAAATTAATGGAGGTTTAAGGAGCACCTACTTGAAGCTCTTGTGCTCTGATTACCACTTGATGGAAGCTTGCTTGGGGGGCTTCTATGGAGGCTGGATCTTTGAGCTTCAATGAGGTCCTTTAATGGTGATTTTCCACCATGGAGATGCAGCAGAAGACAAAGGAGAAGAGGTGAGAGGAGGCACCATCCACTAGGGAATAAGCCATGGAAGAAGGAGCTTCACCACCAAGATGAGCCTTGGATAAGAAGCTTGGAAGGATGCTTCAATGGAGGAAAAGAAAGAGGGAGAGAAAGAGAGATGGGGGGGAGCACGAAATTGAAGGAAAAAAAGAGGGAGAGAAGTGGAACTTTGAAGTATGTCTCACAAGACTCTCATTCATCAAAGTTACCACAAGTGTTACACATGCTTCTATTTATAGACTAGGTAGCTTCCTTGAGAAGCTTTCTTGAGAAAACTTCCTTGAGAAGCTTCATTGAGAAAACTTCCTTGAAAAGCTAGAGCTTAGCTACACACACCCCTCTCATAACTAAGCTCACCTCCTTGAGAAGCTTTCTTAAGAAGATTCCTAAAGAAGGTAGAGCTTAGCTACACATACTTCTCTAATAGCTAAGCTCACCTCCTTGAGATGAGAAGCTAGAACTTAGCTACACACCCCCTATAATAGCTAAGCTCACCCCCATGACAAAAAACATGAAAATACAAAAAAAAAGTCCTTACTACAAAGACTACTCAAAATGCCCCGAAATACAAGGCTAAAACCCTATACTACTAGATGGCCAAAATACAAGGCCCAAACGAAGGAAAAACCTATTCTAATATTTACAAAGATAAGCGGGCTTATACTTGGCCCATGGGCTCGAAATCTACCCTAAGGCTCATGAGAACCCTAGGGCCTTCCCTTGGATCTCTAGCCCAATCTACTTGGAGTCTTCTACCCAATGCCCATGCGGGATAGGATTGCATCAAAAAGACATAAGAACGTAAAAAGGGAAAATAACAAAAATTGAAGTCATATTTGCACATTTGATTAAAGGCTGCCGTCTTTTGTGACGGACGTGTGGGGTGCTAATGCCTACCCCGTGCGTAAATACAACTCCCAAACCTTTCACTTAAAGTTCGTTGACCACGTCTTTTCCGGTTTTTCCGACGTTTTCCTCAAATAAATGTTGGTGGCGGCTCCGCGCGTATTCCTTTCTTGGAAGACGCACCCGCGAGTCACGTGTCGCCCTCCCTCTGAAGGGAAGATTGCGACAGTTGGCGACTCCGCTGGGGACTATTTTTTAGAGAGTTAGGCCAATCAATCAGTGTGTTTTCTTTACTATGACTCCCCTTTTGTTCTTTATCTTTTTTCTTATGTTCTGGTGTATATAAACTCTCTTGTTGCTTTTAATGTGTTTTAAAATGTATACATGAGGTAAATGTTTATTCATTTGATGCACACAAACACCAACACTATTTGCACACACGGTGAGTTGAAAAAGGGCCCTATACCCGAGTTTGTGGGAACATAAGGAGTGGAGGTGAATTTGTGATCATGCTAGATCTCTGACTTGCTTGATTACAGTGAACCCTCATCTAGAATTTTTCTCTTTGATAACATGTTGTTGCTAGTAATCCCTACTGCTGCAATATGTTCTTCGAAGGGGATGATACCTTTAGAGGCCATCAAGAGAGATATGACCACCTTGGGAATTATCACTAAAAAGCCTTTTTAGCTCCCTCCCATGTAGGTCCCTAAAATAGGGGCACGGAGCAAACACGCTGCGTGCCACTTTTCACACTGCCATGCATGTAGTCCTAAGTGTCATGTACCCCTTTGCTTATATTTGTTTGTGAATATTATCATACTATGTACATCCCCGTGTTGTGCCTTTCACATATGCATCATGAACGGGTTCCGTCTTGATCCCCTCTCTTTGGCAAACCAACGGAGGGTCTGCGTCACCTTCTTAAATACATACGTCGGGCACCGTGCTACCCCAAGACGCTGTATCTAAGAAAGAGACAATTTCCCGGGCTCCCGTATTCATAAATTGCATCTGTGTCATATGAATTTCTTCATGCATTCATCCATTCCACCCATGATAGATGTTGGAGTTTTGATTTGCACTAGATTTTTGTTTCACTTTAGTAAAACATGGGAACAAATCAAACTGGAAAAAGGTTTTATCAAGTAAAGATTAAGGGCCTGGATATCACCAGCATTAAGGAGTTGGGGCGGTTGATGTCCAAATGCAAGCCTTCTACAAGGCGTACGGAAAGATTTTAGATTTGACCATAGCAGAGATATCCACAGAAGCTGTTGTATCACTCACCCAATACTATGACCAACCTTTGAGATGCTTCACGTTTGGAGACTTCCAATTAGTACCGACTATCGAAGAATTGAGGAGATTCTAGGATGTTCTCTTGGGGGAAGGAAACCGTATCTTTTCTCCGAGTTTCTTCCCTCCTTGAGAAAGATTGCAATTGTGGTCAGGGACTCGGTGAGAGGATTGGATCGTGTAAAGCAAACTCGAAATGGCATAGTGGGCCTACCACATAAGTACTTAGAAGGCAAGGCAAGGGATATGGCAAATCAAGAGGAGTGGGTCCCGTTTATGGACGTATTATCATTGCTAATCTTTGGGGTTGTCCTCTTTCTAAACATGGATGGTTTGGTGGACCTAGCCGCAATTGATGCTTTCCTTGCATATCACCATATGCAAAGAGAGCCCGGTGGTAGCTATCTTGGCGAACTTATTTGATACATTTGACCGAATGGTCAAAAAGAGTAGTGCACGGATCATCTGTTGCTTGCCCGCTCTTTGTGTATGGTTGGTTTCGCACCTGTTCCAACAAGACATAAGGCATCCATGTTCGCTCCGAAGCCATCGCTCGCGTGTCGAAAAGTGAAGAGTAGATTGGGACCAACACTTGGCTGGGATAGGAGGCAGAACATTCAACTGGTTTCCACGATGGAAGGAAGGAAATGAGGGAGTTCTCTTCTCGTGTGGGGGCTACCCAAACATCCCATTGATAGGAACAAGGTGTTGCATTAACTACAATCCCGCACTTGCTATAAGACAGTTAGGGTACCCCATGAGGGGAGCACCGGTGGAAGAAAGCCTGTCTCCTTTCCTTGTGAGAGATTTCGGAGCGCAAAGTTTCAAGGGTATACAAAGAGTCCATAAGGCATGGGAAAGCCCGTTGAGGAAAGATAAAGAACTTAGGGGCATTCGTAATGGCATCATCGGTGGTTATCATGAATGGCTGAAAGTTCATACACGAGGGTTAGATTGGCTCTCCAAGTTAAAGATTATCAACGAAGAGAACTTCGAAGCTCCGGAAGAGGATGAAGAAGTCCGAGCTCTAAAAACCAAACTAGGGAAAGCGAGACTTGCCAAAGAAAAATTCAAGTTGGTCGCTACAGACGTCCGGAAAGAGTGTGTCAAGTTACGAGAAGAAAATGCAGCTACCGCAAGAGCCCTTGAAAAAGAAACCAAGATGGCTAAGACAAATTCTGTGGAGCTCTATGGGGCAGCAACAGTGAGCTCAAGCTTCGAAGGGAAGAGAGAGACCAATCACAAACACATAGCATGGTCTTGAAAGAAGAGTTAGCCGCTTGCTCAAGGTCCAAAAGGAACTTGTCTCAGCGGTTATGCGAGACAAAGACCAACATGTTAGCCATCATCAGTAAGTACCAAGAAGAACTAAATCTTGCCACGGCCCACGAGCATAGAGTGGCGGACCAGTATGCCCAAGTGTACGTGGAAAAGGAGGCTAGAGGAAGGGTGATTGACTCACTACATCAAGAGGCAACAATGTGGATGGACCGATTTGCTCTTACCTTGAACGGGAGTCAAGAACTTCCCCGATTGCTAGCCAAGGCCAAAGCGATGGCGGACACCTACTCCAACCCCGAGGAGATCCACAGACTTCTCAACTATTGTTAGCATATGATAGATTTAATGGCCCATATAATTAGAAACCGCTAGGAAGCTTCTATTGTCACTTAGATCTTGACTAGTTATAACTTTCAGAATAAAATGAGTTTATCCCATATTTTTACTCCAAAGTCAGTGTGAATCAAATGACTCCCGCATTTTATCTCTAGCATGCATTCATTTTTTTTACCTACTCCTCAAGTTTGGTTTTTTAGGAAAAACACCATAACTAAACGTGCCCCAAGGCATCCCTATCGCACTAGATCCAAATCTAGAACGATGGGTGATCAAGAGGAGACACAGGAACAGATGAAAGCCGACATGTCGGCTTTGAAAGAACAAATGGCTTCCATGATGGAGGCCATGTTAGGAGTAAGACAACTCATGGAGAAAAACATGGCCACTGCTGCCGCTGTTAGTTCGGCTGCCGAAGCAGACCAAACTCTCCTAGCTATCGCGCACCATCCTCCCCCAAACGCGGTAGGATGAGAAAGGAGCAGACTTGGGCACACCAGTAACCCTCATTTGGGATACAACCGGGTGACTTACCCTTATGGATTACCACCTAATTACACGCCGCTAGTCGTGCATGATGACGCGGGTCATGTCTCTTCCCCCATCCTTGAAGGGGAGCCTCCTCGACAGCTCGACGAGGTCCATGAAGATCATCAAGAGTATGCCCAAGGGGATGTTGATTTCTACCCCCCGATCCCCGCCGAGGGGCCGGCACCCAACACATTGCCTCAGCACAATCTCACAACACAGCCAATATTCTTGTCCACAGAAGGACCACCCCCGACGGCGGAAGAAAGAAGGAAACTCGATCTCCTCGAGGAGAGATTGAGAGCTGTTGAAGGCTTTGGTGACTATCCGTTTGCAGACATGACGGATCTTTGCTTGGTATCGGATGTCGTCATCCCCCCAAAATTCAAGGTACCTGATTTTGACAAGTATAAAGGGACCACTTGTCCTAAGAACCATCTCAAGATGTATTGTCGCAAGATGGGGGCGCACTCTAGGGATGAAAAGTTGTTAATGCACTTTTTCCAAGATAGCTTCGTTGGAGCCGCGGTTATTTGGTACACTAATCTGGAAGCTTCCTGCATCCGTACTTGGAAGGACCTGATTACTGCCTTCCTGAGGCAATATCAGTATAATTCCGATATGGCTCCCGATCACACACAGCTACAGAATATGGTTAAGAAGGAAAGGGAGACCTTTAAAGAGTACGCACAGCGGTGGAGAGACCTGGCAGCACAAGTGGCCCCTCCCATGGTTGAAAGGGAGATGATTACCATGATGGTAGACACCTTGCCAGTGTTTTACTATGAGAAGTTGGTAGGCTACATGCCTTCCAGCTTCGCGGACTTGGTATTCGCCAGGGAAAGAGTCGAAGTAGGGTTGAAAAGAGGGAAGTTCGATTACGTCTCCTCCACAAGTGCCAATGCTAGGAGAATTAGAGCAACTGGGGCAAAAAAGAAGGAAGGAGATACCCATGCCGTCACTTCGGCGCCGCATGGGTCAAGCCCCCACAAACCTCTCATGGTACACACCAGTACGCGCAACATCATTCGAGCTTCTCAGCTCGCGCCGGGAACTCCTCCAATTCAGCACCCGTATAGCCTAGAGCACCCACTCCCATCCAGAGGGAGGCCCCCCAAGCTCCGGCTCCAACCACAACTCGCCCGGCCGGCAATGCCCACTATGGGACCGGTTCCAACACGATGAGAAACTTTCCCCCGAGGCTAATTCCAGAATTCACCCCGATCCCAATGACGTACGAAGACCTCTTGCCGTTCCTCATCGCCAACCAAATGGTCATAATAAATCCCGGGAAGATCTACCAACATCCTTTCCCAAAGTGGTATGATCTTGACGCAACTTGCACGTACCATGGGAAAACCCCGGGCCACTCCACCGAAAAATGCCTGGCCCTTAAATACAAGGTCCAACATTTGATAGACGCCGGATGGCTGACGTTTCAAGAGGATCGTCCTAATATGAAAACAAACCCGCTCGCCAATCATGGAGGGGGAGCAGTTAATGCCATTGAGTCGGATAAACTGTGCTGGTCTAAGCCTTTAAAGGATGTGACAACCCTCAGGAGGTTTATCTATGAGGCCCTACAAAAGGGGGGCATAATTCCCCACGGTGGGCATGAAGAGGATTCTTGTTTGTTGCATCCTAGCGAGCTACATAACATGGAAACATGTTTAGCAGTGGAGGAATTGTTGCAACAGATGATAGATCAAGGCCGACTGGAAGTTGGTGATGAAGGGAGGGAAGAGCAGCATATATGTTTGCAGTCCACGGATGGGAGAAGTTTTGGAAGGCCTAAACCTTTGGTGATATATTTCACCAAGGATGCAGCTTCACAAAAGCCCCGATACCCCTCGATAGCTAAAATTGTTCCTTTCCCATACCAAAACAGCCACGTAGTCCCATGGAGGTATGCACCTCCGAGTGAAAGGAAAGAAGAGGCCACCGACATCAGCTCGTTATCAGCCAAGGTAACCAATATGACGGGGCTGAGCGGCGTGACCCGTAGTGGTCGCGTGTTTGCACCCCCCGACCGGCCGACACAACCCGCAAATGTTAAAGGGAAGGCAAAGATGGTGGAGGAACAAAATGACAAAACGACCCCCACTCCGAATGAGGATATTCCAGTGAAAGGTCTTCCGGAGAAAAGGGAAGGCTGTGGCAAGAAGGAAGTGTCGCTAGAGGAAGCAAGTGAGTTTCTTCGCATTATTTAGCAGAGCGAGTTCAAGGTCATTGAGAAGCTCAACAAAACCCCGACCAGGGTCTCTTTTTTGGAATTACTCATGAGCTCTATGCCTCATCAGGCTTTGCTAGTAAAGGTCTTGAACGAAGCTCATGTGGCCCAAGATATCTCTGTAGAAGGCTTTGGAGGGCTCGTCAATAATATAACCGCCAACAACTATCTCTCCTTCGCCGAAGAAGAAATCCCTGCCGAGGGGAGATGGCATAACAGGGCATTGGAGAAGTATTGGTCTCTCTAGACAATCAATGTATACCTTTCACAGCCAGGCTGGGGTTTGACTGCACCAACAATATGGCTGAGTATGAAGCGTGTGCCCTAGCCGTCCAGGCAGCAATTGACTCTAATGTCAAACTGCTCAAAGTGTACGGGACTCAGCACTGGTAATTCACCAGCTGAGAGGGGAATGGGAAACTAGAGACCCCAAGCTGATACCCTACAAAGCCTATATCAAGGAGTTGGCTGATTCCTTTGATAAGATCTCCTTCCATCACGTTTCCCGGGAGGAAAATCAAATGGCGGATGCGCTTGCTACTTTGGCATCCATGTTCCAGCTAACACCGCACGGGGACCTACCATACATCAAGTTCTGGTGTTGTGGCAGACCCGCGCATTGTTGTCAGGTGGAAGAGGAACGGGACGATAAGCATTGGTATTTTGATATCAAGCGATTCATTGAAAGAAAAGAATACCCACCGGGGGCTTCCGACAATGATAAAAGGACATTTAGGAGATTGGCGGCGGGTTTCTTCATGAGCGGGAGCATACTATATAAGAGAAACCATGACATGACCCTCCTGCGATGCGTGGATGCCAAAGAAGCGAACCACATGATCGAGGAAGTCCACGAGGGTTCATTTGGAACGTAGGCCAATGGGCATGCTATGGCCAGGAAGATCCAGAGAGCAGGTTATTACTGGCTTACTATAGAAAGTGATTGCTGCACCCATATAAGGAAATGCCATAAATGTCAAGCGTTCGCGGACAATGTCAATGCTCCGCCACATCCCCTGAATGTCATGTCCACCCTTGGCCTTTTTCCATGTGGGGGATAGACGTCATAGGGGCCATCGAACCCAAGGCTTCGAACGGTCATCGCTTCATTCTCATGGCAATAGATTATTTCACCAAATAGGTCGAAGCGGCTTCCTACACCAATGTCACGAGGAGTGTAGTGGTCAGATTCATAAAGAGGGAGCTGATTTGTCAGTACGGACTCCCTAGGAAGATCATTACTGACAATGGCACCAATCTGAATAACAAGATGATGCAGGAGATGTGCGCGGATTTCAAAGTCCAGCATCACAATTCCACGCCCTACCGGCCAAAGATGAACGAAGCTGTGGAAACAGCCAATAAGAATATTAAGAAAATTATTCAGAAGATGACAATGTCGTACAAAGATTAGCATGAGATGTTGCCTTTTGCCTTGCATGGATACTGAACTTCTGTACTATCTTCTACTGGGGCAACACCGTACTCCTTAGTTTATGGAATGGAAGCGGTACTCCCGTTTGAGGTAGAGGTCCCCTCCCAGAGGCCTAGGTTGTATTCTGGAGTAATGGGGGCATGCCACATTGCCCCCATTCCCTTGATTTTCATGCCTAAACATGCGCCCACCAAGTGTTCGGTGAAATGCCTCAATGGCATTTGCGCATGATTTTGTGAAACTTAGCTTGTGGAACGAATTATGCACATATGGCTGCCATTGTGAGTGTGTGGGAAGTTTTGTAAAAGCTAGTCTAAAGTGCCAAAAGCATGACTTACGCCTAGGAATCTAAGTTTTTGGTTTTGAATGTAAAAGATGCATGAATATTAGAACATGTTTGAGAGGTTTTTGACTAGAATTTGAATTTGCTGCCTCATAAGGAATACCTTACACCTAGGTAGCATGGAAAATACCTTTCAATAGTATGTATATATGTTGAATATATAGCATGAAATTGCCTTGCAAAGTGTGTGAATATATAACAAAAAATGCCTTTCAAAATGTGTATATTTGTGAGTAGCGTAGCCTTTCAAAAGAAATGTGCATGTATGTGGGATGTAGCATGGAAATGCTTGTCAAAAACATACATGGATATGTGTCATAAAATGTCTTTCACCAAAAAATTTTGTGTGTGTAAATGCATGTATATAGATATGTGTCATAAAATAGCACATGCCCCAATGTGATTGTTATGTAAAGTGCATGTTGACACTCGCACCATATAAGTGTTGTTTGGCTCTTGTTCGTAATGATTGGTATTTCCTTGTAAACTAACTTTCCAAATGTTTGTCCTCGCAGGAAATGGCTCCGAAAAAGCTTTCCGCGAAGAGATCTAGGAGGGACACTGCGGCTGAAGGGACCAATGCCGCCCTCGAGTTTGATAGCCACCATTTCAGGAGTGCCGAGCACCAGCACCGCTTCGAGGCCATCAAAGGATGGTCGTTCCACAGAGAGAGACGCGTCCAGCTCAGGGACGATGAGTACACATATTTTCAGGAGGAGATAGCTCGCCAACATTGGACGTTGCTGGTAACTCCCATGGCCAAGTTTGACCCTGATATAGTCCTAGAGTTTCATGCTAATGCTTGGCCCACAGAAGGGGGAGTGCGAGACATGCGGTCATGGGTGAGGGGTCAGTGGATTCCCTTTGACGCTGATGCCCTCAGCCAGTTCCTGGGTGACCCGCTAGTGTTGGAGGAAGGCCAGGAGTGCGAGTTTAGTCAGAGGAGGAACAAAGTCGACGGGTTCGACGAGGAGGCCATTGCCCAGCTATTATGCACACCGGGTCAGGATTTTTCCCGGACCGCTGTAGGGAGGCGGATGCGGATCAGGCGCACCAGCATGACCACCTTGACCCGGATGTGGATGACATTGCTGCTCAGCAATGTCTTGCCTAGTGATCATAACTCCAATCTCCCTCTTCCGAAGTGTCAGCTGGTGTATGCCATCCTGACACGGATGAGCGTCCATGTGGCTCAGTTGATTGCTGACGCCATCTATTTATTTGCAGGCATGCCACCCACCAGGCACCCTCTAGACTTGGATAAGTCTAACAGCGCCCGTGGGTTTTTGGCATTGATCACGGGCCTCTGCCAGTAATTCGGGGTTCCCGTCACTCCTAGCAAGTTTATCCGACCGCCGATCACTCGGGCCTTTGTTGAGAAGTATTGCACGCCTAGGCAGGCGCAGGGTGATGCACCTCAGGCCACAGACGCACCGCCACCACCTCATCAGGCTGATCCCGCTGGGTCATTAGGCATGGAGCGGTATCTAAAACACTTGGTTCGCCTGCAGGTGGCCAACCACCGGGGGTAAGTGCAGATACATGAGTGTCTCTACCAGCTCAGCCTCAGTTAGTAGGGACAGGGTTTCTCTCCTTTTGCGTGCCCTACTCCAGACCAGTTTAGAGCTAAGGTCGCATGGCCCAGAGATTGGCCCGAGGACCAGGCAAGGGAGGCACTTGCAGGAGCTCCCGGTGATGCAGAGGAGGCCCGTATGGATGAGGAGATGACGGACTTGCTCGGTTTCTTGGGAGGAAGCAGAGCCATGTGACCGAGGTCACCGATCTTTTGTTATTGACATTACTGTTTTTTTGTTAGTTTGCTATTGATGTTTTCTATTATTGTCTATATTGCTTGACATTACTGTTTTCTGTTATTGTCCATATGGTTACTAAAATTACTATTATTATTTTTCAGCGTTATGGCTCTCAGTTATTTCGTCACTGTTTTTTGCGACTTACCATTTCGTGCGTTTTTCGTTTACCTTGTGGTTAGACGTAAGTAGGTAGTATGCGCCCCCATCCGCACGATCTTTTAGAGAGGAAAAGAAAAAGAAAAAATGAAAAAAATGATAAATAACTTAAAAAAGAAAAAAAAGAGGAAAAGGAAAAAAGAGCAAGTAAGAAAAGAAAAAGAATGAAAAAAAAGAGAAAATAAATAAAAATAAAAGTTGTCTAGCTAGAAAACAACATGCTTGTGAAAAGAGATAACTTCCAACTTTCTTTAAAAAAATTCACTGATCATAACCATTTTTTGAGAAAAAAATGTGTATACGCCTGAAGGGTGAACGTTGTGAGAATTTTCCCGAACACCCAAAAATGGACTTGGATGAATGCACAAATTGATAAAAGAACATATTTTGGAAACACTGGATTGACTTAAGTAGAGAAAATGAATCATGAGCCCTAGCATCACATGACCATAAAAGTTTGACACTTGAGTGTCCACGTAGGTGCATGCATGACTAGTTTTGCATAAAATTTCCAAATCATCATTGTTGCATTTGTGTCATGGAAATAATGTAGGACATCCCTTTTTATCCTTGAACCAAACCAAACCCTGACATATATCATGTCCAGCCATTCTACAAGCCTTGAGCCAAAATCCCAACTTACCATAAACCTTGACCCAGGGTAAGAATGTCAATCCTTGCCCTCGGAAGAAAACAAAAAAAGAAAGTTTCCAATCAAAAGAGTGGGAGAAAACAAAAAGAGAAAATTTCCAATCAAAGATTGAGAGAAAGCAAAAAAAGAAAGAAAAGAAAATTCCCGATCAAGTATCGAAGAAAAACAGGAGAAATATGCAGAAAGGTCTTTGGACCAGATAAGATCTGAACAATACAGAGTTGTCACCAAGTAAACAAAAAAGAAAGGAAACCACGACCTAAAGTGGTCCTCTCCCTTTGATTGCCAACCAAAATCCTGTGCGCTAGCGACTTGTTCACCTCACACTAAACAAAAACAGAAAAGGAAAAGGCCAAGAACACTCAAAGCCAAATTCCCCACAAAAAAAAAAAAACAAACCATTCCCAACAAAAAGTCCTGTTGATCCATGATCACGCATGCAATCTTTGATTTGATAGGAAATGATTTACAAAATCAAGTCATGCCATATCTATGGTTTGGAATTAGGATGAAACACTTACCTGTGTGAGATCGATACACTTTGAGTGATTTTCTTCTATTTTTGTTGAACCCAATGTTTCCTCTAAATGGTCATTTAGAAGCGAAATGCTAAACATCCAGAATCTCATTTATGGTTATGAGAAGATTTCATCAGCATACTCTCCTTCCCCGGTAGACACATTTGTTTTTCATTCAAAAAAACATATGTTGCCCTGATTAGTTGGAAATTTTGTCTCTTTACTAAAGCATGTTCGCATTTTAGTAAAGAAAACACCGAGACTATTTTAGTCTCACAAGTTAGCCAGAACTACGTAGGTCTGAGTTCCTTATTGAGGATACGTAGGAGCAAGAGCCTCGCTTTTGTCAGTCGCCCCCACAGTCTCTGTCATACTGACCCTGGGGTCATGTGATGCGTAGAGACAAATTATGGTCATTCTGCGCCCTTTTGTCATCCAAAGGCGGTGGGCCTGATGACATGCGGAGACAAATTATGGTCATTCCGCAGACCTTTTGCCATCAAGACACAATCGTGTCCGATGGCACGCAGAGACTAACATCGTCTTCTGCACCTTTTGTCATCTAGAGGCGGCGGGCTCGATGACTTGCGGAGACAAATTATGGTCATTCAGCACATCTTTTTGCCATTCAGACACATTCGTGTCCGATGGCACGCAAAGACTAACGTCGTCTTCTGCGCCCTTTTGTCATCCAAAGGCGGCGGGCCCG
Organism: Glycine soja; assembly: GCF_004193775.1. Lineage (NCBI taxonomy): Eukaryota > Viridiplantae > Streptophyta > Magnoliopsida > Fabales > Fabaceae > Glycine > Glycine soja. Next base: position 32,051,649 of record NC_041019.1, read on the forward strand.
ATGACATGCGGAGACAAATTATGGTCATTCCGCACACCTTTTCGTCATTCAGACATAGTCGTGTCTGATGGCACGCAGAGACTAACGTCGTCTTCAGTGCCCTTTTGTCATCCAGAGGCGGCGAGCCCAATGACTTGCGGAGAAAAATTATGGTCATTCCGCACACCTTTTCGCCATTCAGACACAGTCGTGTCCGATGGCACGCAGAGACTAACGTCGTCTTTTGTGCCTTTTGTCATCCAGAGGCAGCAGGCCCGATGACTTGCGGAAACCATTTGGTCCTACACTTTTTCACCTTTTTGTCATCCAGAGGCGGCGAGCCTGATGACATGCGAGAACCATTTGGTCCCGCACTTTTTCACCTTTTTGTCATCCAGAGGCGGCGGGCCCGATGACATGCGGGAACCATTTGGTCCCGCACTTTTTCACCTTTTGTCATCCAGAGGCGGCGAGCCTGATGGCATGCGGGGAACCGTTTGATCCCGCACCTTTTTCACTATCCAGAAACAATCGAGTCCGATAGCGCGTGGAGACAAATTATGGTCATCCGTGGCTTTCGTCGACTGAGAGGAACAAATTCAACAGTATCAGGATGATTTATCGGTACTGATCACTTTCAAAATTTTTGCAGGTTCCGCTGGCAGGGATATTGACTGGCAAAATGGTGTTTCGCTCGAACGAAATTAGTGTCTTATCATTACTTCCCTTTTATCTCCAATAAAATACAAGTAAAGAGGGGCAACTGTAATACCCTAATTTCGTCCGGGGACCATCCGTTTGTTGGGATGCGACCCTTGTTTGACAACTTCGAGGTACTTGACACCCATCGTTAGGCAATCCGTGAAGTTCCGTGATATGCCAGAAGTCAAAAGGAAGCATTGTTGCACAATTCGTGAGGTTCCGTAAAATTCCAGAAGTCAAAAAAAGGATGATTACGTAATCCACAAGGTTTCGTAACATTACAGAAAGAAAACAAGTATCGTAAAGTTCCGTAACGTTACGGAAAAAGAATCAGCAAAAAAGGGCAGGGGGAGTATTTAGTAAACAGGGGGTGTAAATAGCAACCAGGCCCACTTGGGCCTTCCAGGAAGTTCTCCAGAAGGCGGGGCCTTCTAGAGGAAGCCACCTAGCTCGCTCAGGCGAGCTGAGCTCACCTGGGTGAGCTGGGTGGCAAGCTCCTCCCTCATTTTCCTATAAATAGGGGGAGGAGGGAAGAACAAAAATGTTCAACCCTCCTGGTATCTGAGAATCACTTAAAATTGGTGAGAAAAATTGTTTCCGTGAAGAAAATCCAGGCCGAGGCGCTTCCGTAACGCTTCTGTGGGTGATTTCGTGAAGATTTTCAAGCGTTCTTCGTCGTTCTTCGGTCTTCAACCGGTAAGTTCCCGAAATAGAACTTTTCAATTCATTCTATGTACTCTTAGTAGTTCTCATTTGTTTTGTGTGCTTTTATTTTCATTTCATTTACTTTCCGTACCCCCTTTTGACGTGCTTTAGTAATTTATTTAAGTCATTTTCTCACCTAATAAAAAATAAAACAATTTTCCACTGGTCATTCGTATTGTAACATCTTTTAATTTCTGTTAAAATGAAATCCGAATGTTCGGTCATGCCGTAACCACGTTTAAAACAAAAAAAGGCAAAATAATAATATAATAATAAAAAAATACCTTTTAGTAAAACAATCAAAAAAATCAATCGGACGTTTTTCTTTGAGATTTTCCTTTCTTAATCGAATTGACTAATAACCAAATTGAAACTAAGGCTAAAATCAATTCATAAATCAAACTTTTGGTCATCGCCTAAAAAAGCCATTTTAAAGGTCCAACGCCTTGAAATGGTCTTTTCCGCTTTTATTGGTTAAACGTAGATTTTCTAAAGGCCGAAAATCAACATGTAGCTTTATTACCTCTTTCAAAAATAATAAGAGATCATTAATGGTCCAATGTCTTAATGTTTTCTCTCCTTTCAAAAGAATCGAAAGATTGTTTAATGGTCCAATGCCTTAAATGACCTTTCATTCAATAAAAACATATCTTGCAAAAAAAGGATAAAAAACAACTTATCCAACACTTAGTTCTCAAAGAACTACGTAGGTCTGATTTCCTTATCACAATTGAGGAATACGTAGGAGCAAAGGGAAACACCCTTGTCGACCACAAAAAGATAAAAATATAAAAAGGCATAAAAAGACATAAGAACGTAAAAAGGGAAAATAACAAAAATTGAAGTCATATTTGCACATTTGATTAAAGGTTGTCGTCTTTTGTGACGAACATGTGGGGTGCTAATACCTTCCCCATGCGTAAATACAACTCCTGAACCTTTCACTTAAAGTTCGTAGACCATGTCTTTTCCAGTTTTTCCGACGTTTTCCTCAAATAAACGTTGGTGGCGACTCTACGCGTATTCCTTTCTTGGAAGACGCACCCGCGAGTCACGCGTCGCCCTCCCTCCGAAGGAAAGGTTGCGACAAGACTGTATATATATAGCTCTTGGGATAATAGAATCAAATAACCAATAGCTACAAAATAGGATCTGGACTACTTAAAGCTAAAGTTGTTGTAACAAGAGAATAAGAGACAACAACAATATAAAATAGCTGTAACAACAACTAACAAATATAGCTACAATCATGTTGTTGATAAATCAATTTTCTGCTTATGCCAGTACACCTATTTGCCCTTGCAAGATGGAGGAAGTTTATACGACTCCAATCTTGGAAGCAAGAAAGTTGTTTCCCATGGCAAAGAGAGGTTTTGTGAGTAAGTTTGCAAGTTGGTGACTGGAGGGCATACGGGAATCTTTGAGCTGATTGTTGGCAACAAGGTCTAGAACAAAGTGATAGTCAACAACAAGATGCATCATCCGTGAGTAAAAAATAGGACTAGTGCATAAATACATCACACCAATGTTGTCCAAGAAAATAGTTGGTGGTTGTTGAATGGTGATGCCAATTTCTTACAGAACCTATTGTAACCAAAGAAGTTCAGTAGCAGTGGAACCTATAGTGCGATATTCAGCCTCGATGAAATATTGAGCAATTGTGGATTGTTTCTTGTAGGACCATGAGATAACATTAACCCCAAGATAAACTATGTATGCACAAGGGGATTTTCTATCATCTGTGTCTCCACCCCAATCAATATCACAAAAGACATTGAGAGTGAGACTTTTGGCATGAACTAGTTGGAGGCGATGTGATATTGTAGACTTGAGATAGTGAAGTACGCACTTGAGAGCCTGGATATGGGTGGCAATAGGTGTAACACCCTATTTTTCATAAGATAAATAAAAAGAGTTTTATTTAAAAATTAATAGAGTTTTTAGAAATTAAATAAATGAGAGAAAATGGTTTTTGTTAATTAAAATAAGGGTTTTATAGTATTAGAAAATAAATAGAGTAAAATGATATTTTAGAAAATAAAGGGATGTTTTAATTGGTTATTTATATAATGAAATAGTAAAATAAAGTTCCATTTTATGAAATAATAAAATACAGAAAAATAGACTAAATAATAGGCTCAGAGTACCCTAGCTATAAATAGAGACATATTAAGTCATTTTCCCCATTAACAATATGTTTCTACGTTTTCTCTTCCTCTCGAATTTGTTCTCCCTTTTTCCTCTCCCAAAACTCTCTTTTTCCCACATACACCCAAACCTCTCTCAGTGAAACTATGATTTCAAATTTGTTAACCATTGGATCATCCTGAAATTTCGACATTGCCTTTGGAAATCATTTCACATATTCCCACTGTTGGGATTGACAAAATAACATCTGTAGAGAGAGAAATTACTCTCACACGGAGACAATAAAATTGAGACTCCAATCCCTTCTTTTTCTCTCTAACTTTTGGAAACCCAAGCAGAGCAACCAGAGGAAAAGCTTTAAGAATCTTAGGCAACCACTAAATATGCCACTATCACTTCCAAACTACACACGTGAACATGTGAAGGGATCCTTAGAGGATCAAATTGCAATTAGTTTTAGGGTGTTTTATGCATTTTAATTTTGCATGTACAATGATAACTAAGAATTTTTCATTTTTGATGGGTCAATTGATGCCCTAATGTGAATTGGATGGTTTAATTGAGTGTTTAGCTTTGAATGTTAGAAACAAATAAATTTGGGAATTCTTGATCCTTGCATGTTTTCTTGAAATCGATCGAGGGGTTTTGTTCCCCATGATGTAATCACAGGTTCTATGCTATTAACCAAATGAATAAGTGAATGATTATATGCCTTCAATGTTGGAAGATTGCTATTGTATAATATATATATATATATATATATGATGTATGAGAAGTGATAATGTGTTAGTGAGAAGGTGTGATGAGACATGTGTTATGAACAAGTGTGGGATTATACATGTTATTGTGAAGTGTAAAGTGATGGAATTGAGTTGTGAGCTACGAATTGTACAATCACACAATTGTAAGACCCTTTAAGGGCGACAAGTTTTTGTGCGACGAGTATTGTGATGGGATCCACTGTGGGAACCCGACAAGTTGAATCACTTTGAGGCGCGACAAGTTAAAATGATTTTGAAAACAATTGAGTAGTTGTGTGTATTGCATAGTTCATAGGTAAAGTTTGTGTTTGTGCCATGTATATATTAATATTGTGTGATGTGTATATGATTCATGAGGTGTGATAACATGTTGCTTTGGGATTATAACGTTGTGATTGAGATTAGGTGTATGTGATAAGTTAAGTATGTGTTAAATTGTGAAATCACACGTGTATTGAGATGTTGTGTGAATTGACTTATGAGCTATGAACCGTACAATCACACAACTATAAGACCCTTTAAGGGCGACGAGTATTGTGATGGGGTCCACTATGGGAACCCAACAAGTTGAATAACTTTGAGGTGTGACGAGTTAAAATTATTTTAAGAACAATTGAGGAGTCATGTGTTTTGTATAATACATAGATAAAGTCTGTATGCTAAAATGATTTTGGGTTGGACCTGAATCAATAGGGAGAGAACCTGACAGACTCCTCAGAGTCTAGGCCTTGGGGGTAAATACACCCAGTTTGAGTGCTCCTTTAAGCCTGTGCCGATCCCACATGGTTGGAGCATTCTGACAAAATAGTGTGACCCTGACTGGTCTCCCTATGATTTTACCTAGTAAGAGTGATCTGACTTACCAGTGTGTGGTTTGTCTTGTCATGTACTCCTAGGTGTCCGACAAGGTTTTTCATTGACATGGTACCACATTGCATATATAATTGAGTCTTAGTGTATTTGTTGCATAACGCCTGTGTAATGATCATTGTGACTTGTTGTGTGATGGTGGATAATGAATTGTGTGAGTGTGAGATGTTGTGTTGTACTTGAGATTTGTTATTCTGAACACGCGATTAATGTGAAGGTGTGGAATATGATTTTTTGATTAAATTCTTGGGACAAGTGATGTTACATAATAAGTGGTAAAATGATGTGAATTGTGCTAAGTTGAGCTTGCTATGCTTATACTATATATATGTGTCTTTGTTTATCTCTACCTATTTAGGAATGTGATAACTCACTCCCTGTGTGTTATTGTTCGAACCCGGCAAGTGCACTGGATCGCGCAAGTAGTATAAAATGGTAAGAACCGAGTATCGAACTCTCGAGGAACTTGTGTTACTTGGTAAAGCTATATTCAGTGAATAGGTGTCTAGTATGAAAAGAGATGTGTCAACTATGCATAGGTATGTAAACTAACTATTAAAAGGAAAATCACATGAGTAATGATGTGTAAACACAAGTAGACAACACTTTGGTCTTCCTATTAGGTGCCTGATGTTAAAAGGATATTCTCTACTTAACAATGCTCATGTGTTCTATGGTGTCCCCTGAAATGCTAAATCTCGATTTCTCATGATAGTCTAGCCTAATCCTGATCAAGCATCATCCTCAGATTCCTCTTGTTGGACTAAACTCGACCAGAACCGCATTAAGACAAACATACAAACAACTAGGTTACCATACCCTGATCCATCGGGATAATACGATAAACTAGCCCTGTCCTATCAAGTTCTAAGAATCAGACCAATTTTCACTGTTGAATGATCCTAACAAAGCATGCATCTACGTGATCAAGGCAAAAGCACACTGAAATGATGTACTGATAGCACAAAGAACACATAAAACATCATTAAATAGATATACAAGTATTTACATCAAGTACCTACAAGGAAGAACCAATAGAGGATTTAGCTCTCTATATCTGGGAAGCTTCCTTTACAACAAAGAGAAGAGAAAAATGAAGGATTGAAGAAATACAAGTAATGGGGATGTCTCCTCCACCTCTAGAACCTCACAATCACTCACAGACTCATCTCATACTCTCAGGATGACTTCCTCTTCTCGCTCAGTTCTCTACCTGTCTTCTCACAGCAAAAGCTCTCAAAACTCTCTGGAACTTGGACCTTTCTCTCTCTAGAAATCTCTAAACATGCAAAAGCTTCGAGAATTGCCCAAACTCCCTCTCCATTTCTGATTTCAGGCTTGAATAGGTGGCCTTGTTGGTTCTTGTGCGCATTAATGTTATTTGACTTAGCGCTCGTCTTTTCGCTCAGCGGATGGACTCAAGCGGTGCGCTTAGCGGGATTAGCCCTCGCTCAACAAACATGCACAACTCATCCTTCTTCCAGATTCTTCCTCGTGCTCAACCAAAGGAGTGTTGTGCTCAGCGAATGGCTCGCTAAGCGAAAAGATTGGCTTAGCGAGCGGATGAAAATCAACACTTCACAAACTTGCCTAATTAACCTGAAATTGAGAGGAAATGATTATTATACACATAAAATGGGAGTACTAAGAATTGATTACCTATCTTTAAAAAAAAGTAATTACAACACTACAAAATAACCCTAAATTGGAGGAGTTTGATACTAATTACACAGGTTTTATACACAAAAGTTAGTCGTATTCATCGACTAACAACTGTAGAAGCAAATGACTTCGATGTTTTGATGATGATCATGATGATTTGATGCAAATGATGCAAATGCGTTTTTCAAGTTTAAATTCAAGACAATGATTCAAGAATACAAGCCACAACATCAAGATGATCACTAGTATTTTAGGAAGGGAATTCCTAATTGATATAGCAAAAGGTTTGGCCAAGTAATTTAAGTTAAAAAGTGTTTTTCAAGAGATTTACTTTCTGGTAATCGATTACCAGAGGATGTAATCGATTACCAGTGGCCAAAAATGTTTACAACAGCTATTAAAAACTTGAATTCAAATTTTAGACTGTGTAATCGATTACACAATATTGGTAATCGATTACCAGCAGTTAATAAACGTTTTATTTCAAATTTTTAAACCTATAATCGGTTGCACAAATCTTGTAATCGATTACCAGAGGAGATTTTCAGAAAATAACTTCCAAGAGTCACATCTATTCAAATGGTTTATGAATGGCCATCAGAGGTCTATTTATATGTGACTTGGAAACACGAATTGTGAGAGAGTTTTCATTGCCCAAAAAGTTTTATCCTCTCAAAAGATTAAAAGAGTTTTTCCTAATTGAAATGTCTTATCCTCTCAAAGATTCCTTGGTCAAACACTTGCATATTCAATAAGGAATTGTGATTGATCTTCATTGTACAATCTATCTCTTTCAAGAGAGATTTCTTCTTCTCTTCTTCTTACTTCTGAAAAGGGATTAAGACACCAAGGGTCTCTTGTTGTAAAAGACTTCTGAACACAAAGGAAGGATTGTCCTTGTGTGTTCAGAACTTGTAAAAGGATTTTACAAAAGAGCGGAAAATCTCAAGTGGGTTGCTTGAGGACTGGACGTAGGCACAGGAAGTGGCCGAACCAGTATAAATCAAGTTTGCATTTCTCTCTTCCCTTAAACTTCTTTTATTTATTGCTATTTATCTTTGGCTTGAAAGAAGTTTATTTTGAATTGTCTTTTGAGTAATTCATGTTAAGGGTGCATTGTTAATCTAAAAAGAGAGAGTGAAATTTTAATTGGGGAATAGTTCTTGTTATCTTAATTCAACCCCCCTTCTTAAGATAACTGAGGCCATTTGTCTAACAACAACTCCCCCAAATTTACAGTTTTGCTTGTCCTCAAGCAAATAAAAAACAGCTCACTGGTCCCCCAAGTGACAAAAACATGCAGTGACTATGTACAAAGGTGTATGCACAAAAGTTATTGATTGCATGATAAAAGAATGAAGCAAAATGCCCTTATCACTTGTCTTTCACAAAGCATGTAATTATTCAAAGAGAAGAATAAAATGTAACCTGTACAATTAGATGAAGTTAGGCGTAAGACAAATATCAAGGAAAGCAGCTTAAGCCACAATCTCACAGCTTCTGTTTCACTTAAGCACAAGTATTTAAGCTATTCATCAATAACAACTAGCAAGAGGCCCAATCTTTGAACTTCATCTCAAGCCATAAAGTCAGAAATGCATAAATAGAATCAGAAGCACTTTTACAGGCTTGTAGTGAGGCTTGGCTACAAAAATAATTGGTTTTTCTAGGATTCAAAGGCTTAGATTCTAAGAGAGAACAAATCCTAGACTTATCCAAATATTTCTTCCAATACAATTAGCTTATTTACTAGCCTTTCACTTTAATTTGTCTTTGACCTTATTACAACAACACACATTTTCTTTGATTGTTTTTTTTAACACACAACTTATTTGTCGTGTGTGTTGATGCTTTACCTTTTACTTTACATCCCACTCAACTCCCCCAAATTTGGGGTAATTTGCCTTGAACTATCTACTCTCCTAGAATCTAAACAAGGTATATGGAGATATTCGTTCAAGTTCAGGGTTCAATTTTGAAAATGTAATTCAGCTCACAAAAGGTGCAAATGATACAATTATAATTCAAGGTAAGCTTTTTGGTCAATTGGTTTGTATATACAATCATGGCCTTCATCATGTCCTCATTCATACATTTCATTCTAAATTTCAGAGATTGATGCAAAAACTATTACTCAAAGCTAGTCGTTCACTCACAGTTTAAGATCACACTCTCACCGATTATGGTTTATGCTTTTCTTTCTCAATCAACCTGTCTATTGACTAACGATTCTAATTGCAAGTTCACATTCTTGTTCTTTCTTTGACTAACATACATACTTACTCAAACTTATGAAAAGAAACAAAAACTCGATCACAATCATGCTTTCAATCCAAAATCAATTCATAACACCAATTTTCACAAAAAGATAAAAATGTTTCGCTGCATAATCATCCAAGTCAAGTTAAATTGTTCCATATGCTTCAAAACATGCATACCAACTATCCACACAAGAAAAAGAACAAAAGTGTATATAAACATTAACCAAAATAACTCAGACACTGTACTAAAATATAATAATTATATAAAAAATATCAAAAAAGAAAAATCCTCAGGAATTTAAAATCCCTGAGACAGGTCCTGTGTATCCTGAGTCTGAACATCCTTCTCATCTGTCAGATGAAGTACTGGAGTAGCTGGAGGTGAAGTGTTCAGAGTCAGGACTGGTGTCGTCTGGTCCTCTAGCATATCAACTACAGGAGTAAAGGGGTCAGCTGCAAGCTATGATAAGGAGAGGTCTACCACTGGAGCAAGGGTCTCTGAAGTGCCTTCAAGAGATATCTCAGGAGTGGTGGCAGTCTTTGGTCTAACCTGCTCTTCACCTGGATCCTATTGAAAAGTAAATGGCTCTGGAATGGTGGTCCCAGAGGAAGCATCCTGTACCTGTCGGGGTTCCTGGGCTGTGGGACCTTCATCTTCCCTATGAAGAGAAGGTTGGGCCCTAGTCCAGGCTACCTTCTCCAGAAACTGCTTAATGGAAGGAATTGATCCTGGAGGCGCCACCACCTGTAAACTTTGAAGTAAAATGATTTGTCCCTAATTAATGCTCTGAAGCATGGCTTCAAAGCACTAAGAATCAATCTGAGTTGGGACTGAAGCAACTACTGAAGTAGATGCTGGAGTAGGAGCTGTAGATGTGGAAGGAAGATCAGCTGGCCTCGCCCTCGCCCTCCTAGCCCCTCGGATAGAAACTATTAGATCATCAGGATTCCAACAATTCTTCCTGATGTAGGCCAAATTAATGATCGGGCTCAGGCGCTCAAAAGTGAGGCTTTCAAAGACAACCCCTCTGGCTTTCATGTCCATGCGAGAGACTAAACCAAAGATCAGCCTAGCTCTGTCCACTATCAGGTTAGAGGTGTGAGATGTGGGGGCCAGGTTGGAGTATGAGAGAACACTCCACACCTGAGCTAATGTAGTCAAATCTTTCCTGAGAATCCTCCCAAGATGGCCCTCGGCGTTCAGGATGAACCCTCTCCCTGGTATGCAAAGAGCAGCCTCAATCTCTATGTAGTCTATGGGCAACCTGCAGTACCTAGAGTATGTGGGTAATGACTCCCCCTCCTCTAGGACTACAAGTGTCTCTAAAAATGTGTTGAGGCTATTTGCATCTATCTTCACCAGGTGGCCTCTAACTCTAGCTTGCTTTGGTGAAGGACCCTCTGAGCGGTAGAGATTTGCATAAAATTTCTTCACCAAAGCAAGATCAATAGTCCCATCAACAAGTTGGTGAGACGTTTTTGAAGATTACGCCTCTCCAACTCTGTCTTGAAGTCGTCAAACTCCGTGTGGTATATCTCAACCCTCCTTTCTGGCAAAATATTCCTCCCTAAGACATTATCTATATAATGGTTCCAAGCATCAAGCGAGTGGAACCGTCTAGTATCATATTGAGAAGTTGGCCTTGCCCCAATGCTCTTAAGTTTCCTGGAGGCCATCTGTAACACAAAGGAACCCAAAAAGTTAGTTAGCCCACAAGTTATTCAAATTGAAAAACAGAAAAATATGATTGAGAAAAACACTAGGAGCTTAATGAGACATGGTCCGCTTGGCTTGCCTTCAGAAAATACACATTACCGCTTAGCGACATGTGGGGCCGCTTAGCGGATGTTGTAGAAAATTTTGCTTATGCATAATCGGCTTAGCCCACATCTTCTGCATAATTTGCTCGCTAAGCGTAATGATTGCCGCAACAGATGTGGGCTAAGCTCAGCAGGGTTGCGCTTAGCGGCACCATGAAATTCAGAAAATTCACTAAGTATGGGGGCTTAGCAAGCAAGGCTCGCTTAGCCCAATGGCTGCTGCAATGAAATGAGCTTAGCCTAGATAAGCTCGGCTTAGTGTGTGGCTTTCAACAAAAAATTTGACTAAGTTACCTGGGCTTAGCGATTCAGCCTCGTTTAGCCACAGGTATCTCAATAGGAGGATGAGTGTTCATCCTCACAAGATGAACTCGCTTAGCGCAGTAGGTGCGCTTAGCGAGTTCGTCTGGAAATGCAGATATTCAATGAATATTGATGAACTCACTTAGCTCAGCATGCAGAGAACGCAGTTCATTTTCTTCCATATTTGAGCCTCTAAAAGGCATATCAAACATGCAAACCAGTCAAAACTATCTACACAACATAATCATTCACAAAATCCTAATCTTTCACTAATCTAATATCATTAAAACCCTAAAAATTAAAAGCTAAATCTATGGTTTTCTAACCTAAGGTTCAACAAAACAAAAGAGAAAGAAACGAAATGAGGAACTTACTTGGATTGTTGTGTGCTGAAGATGCATAAAAGATGCAAAAAGAAAGCAAGAATGCAGGTTGCACAGATTTGGGAAAGAGAGAAAATGCAGGGAATGCTCTGAGAATTTTGGGCAAATATGAGTGTAACTGATGTTACACTCACTTAAGCATATTTCAACCCTCTCGCTTAGCGAACCGTAGAGCTAAGCGAGCCAGAGAGACGTTTGGTTTCTCAAAGTGGGTCGCTTAGTGGAACTTCGCTCCTAGCCCAAGTTTGAAATTCAAAATCTATTTTTTTTAGTTGGGCTTAGCGCACAGAAGCGTCGTTTAGCGAATTTTGCAGGTCATAATACCTGCAACTCTCGCTAAGCAGGGATCTGGGCCTGCTTAGCTAAAATGATGCATTTTGAATACAGAGAGCCATGCGCTTAGCGATTGATGGATTGCTTAGCGCTGCTACGGCCGCAAGGAATTGGGTTAGCTGGCATGAGTAGCACTTAGCTCAATGAACCCCTGTTCTGGCCACAAGGAAATGAGGTTAGCGACGATGTCTTGTGCTTAGCTAGTGAATACGATGTGCTTAGCGAGCAGGCCATCGCTTAGCCCAATTCAGATCGAATTAAAATGGGCATAGCTCAGCCTTGGCCAGCTTAGCGGACCAAATCAACATGAGATGCAAGGGTTCAGCGCTAAGCGCTAGAGACTCTTGGCTTAGCGCATGACCAAAGATGCGCTTAGCGCGAGGCTTGTCTTCAACAAATAAATCAAAATCAATTTTCTGATCTTGAAAGCCCAGCTCCAGCTTTTTTCTCCCCATATCAACTATGCAACTTGCAGTTAACATGAATGGCTTTCCCAATATTACAGGAATGTCATTATCTTCACAGATATCCATTACCACAAAGTCTTCCAGGAAGATAAAATGTTTTACTCTGACCAACACATCTTCAATTACTCCATATGGTCTGGTAATGGAGCGGTCAGCAAGTTGTAAAGCCATCCTAGTGGGCATGATCTCCAACTCTCCCAACCTTCTGCACATGGAGAGTGGCATTAAGTTAATACTGGCTCCCAGATCAATAAGAGCCTTTCCCACAGTGACTTCTCTAATTTAACAAGGAATGGTTATACTCCCAGGGTCTTTATGCTTGGGTGGAAGGATCTTTTGAATCACAGCACTACAATTTCCTTCCACAACAATGTTTTCCTGGTGAATATACTTGTGTTTCCTTGTTAACATATCCTTTAAAAACTTGGAGTAGAGTGGCATTTGCTGTAAAGATTCTCCGAAGGGCATGGTTATTTCTAGTTTCCTGAAAATATCTAAAAATCTCGCCAAATGGTGGTCCTTCTCCTTCTTGGAAGGTACCATAGGATATGGTACTTCCGCACCTTCATTCACAACTTTTTCTCTTTTCTTTTCTCTAGCTTGTTCACTTATACTCCTCTCTTCATTCTTATTTTTTTTCATCTTTTTCATTTTTTTCATTTTCTTTTTCTTGGTCATTTAATTTCTTTTTGTTGACCATTATTTGTTTTTCTTTTTCCAGATTGCTTTCACCTCTCACATCATCTTTCTTTTCATCAGTACCTTTCTTTTCAACAGCTTTCTTCTTGGATACAACACTATCCTCATCCTCCGCCTCCACAAACCTCTTACTCCTTGTCATCACAGCTTTACATTACTCCTTGGGATTCTTTTCTATATTCACCACAAAAATGTTGGATAACTTGTCAGCTATCTGCTTGGCCAGTTGTCCCACCTGGACCTCAAGATTGTTTAGTGCTGACTCAGTGCTTTTATGATTTGACATTGTTACTTGCATAAACTGAGTCAATGTCTCCTCCAGCTTAGTAGTCCTCTAAAAGATGTTAGGCCCTTGTTGAATTGGCTTGTTGGAAGGTCCACCTTAGTCCTTGATGAATTGATTGCTAGGGTGTGATCTCCACTGTCCTTGTTGGTTATAAGGACCCTGCTGGAAGCCTAAAAATCCTCCTTGAGTATATCCTTGTCTCTGTTGATTTCCCATATAGTGAACTTCTTGAGTGTTTTCTTCAATGGGAATACATTGGTCTGTTTCATGAGCCTCACCAAAGATGGTACAACCTGTAACCTGCAAAACAGAAGAATGTGTAGGTTGACCAATAGACAGTTTAGTTGGCAACCTACCAAGTGTTTCTGTTAAAATCTTAAGTTTCCTAGAAAGCAACTTATTCTGTGCCAATAAAGCATCATGTGATGATAGTTCTAACAAGCTTTTCTTTGTGGGTTGATGAACTCTGTCGTGCAGAATGGCATGATCGCTGGCTGACATATTCTTAATTAGCTCAGTTGCCTCTTTAGGGGTCTTCAGCTTTATTTTTCCCCCTACTGAAGCATCTAACAGTTGCTTGGTTTGTGGTCTCAGGCCATTTATAAACATATTCAATTGGATTGGCTCAGAGAACGCATGGGTGGAAGTTTTTCTCAATAAACCTCTAAACCTCTCCAACGCTTCACTCAAGGACTTGTCAGGGAACTGATGAAATGAAGAGATTGCAGCTTTCCCTTCTATAGTCTTTGACTTTGGGAAATATTTTTTTAGAAACTTTTCAACAACTTCTTCCCAGGTTTTCAGACTATTACCTTTAAATGAGTGGAGCCACCTCTTGGCTTCTCCTGCCAAGGAAAGTGAAAATAGACTGAGTCTAATGGCTTCATCTGGCACGCATGCAATCTTTACAGTGTTACAGATTTCAATGAAAGTCGCCAAATGTGCATAGGGGTCCTCATTTGGTAATCCTTGGAATAAGTTCCCCTGTATTAAATGAATCAAAGAATGAGGGTAGTTTATGTTGTGAACTTGCACTTCAGGACGTGCAATGCTGGTAAAGAATTGCGGCACTGAATTGCTTGAATAGTCCTTAAGGGTAACTCTTTGCTGGTGCTCATCAGCCATGGAAACGGTTTCTGGTAAATAAGTCGTGGATTCCCTTGATGATGGTGATTCGGATGATGAAGAATCAGAAAAATGAGTTTCTTCCTCAAGAATGGATGCTACTGTCCTGTCTTGCAGTAATTTCTTCTCCTCTTGACTCTGTTCCTTCTCAACGTAGCTTTAATCTCCAAGTCCAGAGGAACTTAATTGCCTGTGGGAGATCTATGCATATAAAACACTAACAACAACAACGGTTATCCAGTTCAAGAGGAAAACAAATATGAATTGAAAGTAAATATTCACGGTTTATCAAAGAATAAAGAATAGAAGTTCCCTATTAGTACGTAAACCGATTGTATACCACCACTGATAAACACCAAAATAGGCTATATTAGCTGGGCCTAGAGTACCTCCTCGAGTAAAAGCTTCTACAGCCGGTTGTCCAAAATGAGGATCCCAAATTGCATGAGCTATAGGTCTTACATGTAAGGAACCTGTACCCATGCTTCAAAATTCCCTTGCTGATGTGTCATTATTTTCTCCTATTTCTTAACCCTTTTTGCACCATTTTAAGTACTGATTAATTTTAATTGTCAAATTAATTAGGCAATTTTATTATTTGGGCCCATTCAGCTAAATTGATGTTTTTAATCTAATTTCAGGAATTAATGAAGCATTGGGCTTGGATTTGAAAAGGACAAACTATTTTATTCTACAAAATTAGATCTTATCATATCTTATCTTATCTAGATATTATTTAGATTTGATCTCATCTAGATTTTATCTTATCTTATCTCATCTAGATTTGATTTGATTTGATTTTATTTACGGGCTTGGATTTAAAACAGATTTGTAAGCTTTGGGGCTGGAAAAACTATGTAACAGCACCAAGGTTCTAGTTTAGGCCCTCTCTTCTCTCTCTCCTATTTTCGTTTTTTAGTTTTTGGCTTTTCTTTGAGACATCTTTTCGTTTTACAATTCTAGTAGCAACAAAATTTTGTTCTTCAATTTATAAGTTCGTTCTCTATTGATTAATGGAAGGCTAAGTCCCCAGCGTTGCTTTCTCTTAAGGATCAAGCACAGTTCTCTTTCAGTTTCTATTATTATTGTTACATTCTGTTCAGTTTTTCCTCTTCACTAATTACTCTGAATTTGTTGTTTTTAATTCATGCATGCTTAGTGCTTGATTAATTGTCTCTACGCTTAATTTACGTTCATGCTTAATGATCGTTTATGAGTAATTGGTGTATGTGATGCTTAATCACATGATGAATGCCTTATGTTGAATTTCGCTTAGTAATTTAATTTAGGGTTGGATTAAGTGGTTAAACTGATAAAGGATAAATTCTCGCAACCTAGGATAAGAGACTTGCTTGTGAATCAAGGAGAAGCAACGTATTTTAATTATGATATTTTCTAATTCAATTGTACTCGTTGTTTAATTTACAAAAGCAAACAACCCCCCCCCCCAATTCGTTACTATTTTCCAACTATCTGTTATGAACATTTGGTTTATCATTGCTCGTTGGGAAACGACCTAGGATTACTTCCTAGATACTGCATTTTTAATTTTTATTTGATTCGGGTACGGCCTCGATCAAATTTGGCGCCGTTGTCGGGGAGCAGTGTCCAAAGGTTCATAATAGCTAGTGTCGTGTTAGTGTTTAATTCTTGTGTTAGTGTTGTTTTAGTATTGTGTTAGTGCTGTTTAGTACCTTGTTATTTTGTTTAGTGTGTGTGTTCTGTTTTACTTTTGCTGTTCAGCACTTCCCCTGTTTTAGTTTTGGTGTTTGCTGTGAATAGTGCTTTGTGATGGATTTAGTGACCACTTTTGTTGAACTGGAAAACAGGGTAGTAGTGGAAATCCCTTAACTACGTATTTTAGAGACCACCCTTGCTGAATTAATTAGGATTTTTTGTTTTGGTAGCTAGAGTTGTTATTTTTGGCTGAATTTTTTTGTGGTCACTTCTTTTGATCCATATTTTGCGGGAAAAATAGCTGGAGCCCTTAGTTTGGTCAGATTTGAAAGTTCCAAAAAAGTAGCAAATTTGATTTTTGTCAAAACTTCAAATGACCATAACTTTGAATTTTCATTTGAAATTTTTTGTGCTATCTTCTCATCATTTTATAAGGTTGCTCACAAAATTTCAAGTCATTTGGATATCATTTAATGGTAGTTGTAGTTCAAACCTACATTATTACTTGCATAAGAAGGCAACTAGTTTTGCATGTTGAAAGTAGTGTATGACTAGAGGCAATCCATCTGACTTACAACCCTTTGATCCTGAGATAGATAGGACATTTCATAGATTAGTTAGACAACATTTAGTACCTTTTGAGCATTCTGTTATTGGTGATTTTGAGCATTATAGTTTTGAACATTTTGATTTTGCATATTCTAAGAACATGGCACAACCTCCACCCTGTGAGAGGACTCTAAGGGAAATGGCTGCACCTGATTTCACCTACGAAAGCTTGTGCATCCAATACCCTGATGAGGATGTCCCATATGTTCTTAAAACTGGACTGATCCATTTGCTTCCAAAGTTTCATGGCCTTGCAAGTGAAGACCCACACAAGCATCTGAAAGAATTCCATATTGTCTGCTCCACCATGAAACCACCAGATGTCCAAGAAGATCACATATTTCTGAAGGCCTTTCCACAATCTTTAGAGGGAGTGGCAAAGGACTGGCTATATTACCTTGCTCCAAGGTCCATCACGAGCTGGGATGATCTCAAGAGAATATTCTTAGAAATATTTTTCCCTGCTTCCAGGACCACGACCATCAGAAAGGATATTTCAGGTATTAGACAACTCAGTGGAGAGAACCTATATGAATACTGGGAGAGATTTAAGAAATTTTGTGCCAGTTGCCTCACCACCAGATTTCAGAGCAGCTTCTTCTCTAATATTTTTATGAAAGACTCAGCAACATGGAGAGAAGTATGATAGATGCTGCCAGTGGTGGAGCCCTTGGAGACATGACCCTTGCTGAAGCCAGAAATTTAATTGAGAAGATGGCTTCAAACTCCCAGCAATTTAGTGCCAGAAGTGATGCTATTGTCATTAGAGGAGTGCATGAAGTAGCCACAAATTCATTAGGTGAGACTAAGAAGCTTGAAGGTAAACTAGATGCCTTGGTTAACCTGGTAACCCAACTGGCCATGAATAAAAAATTTGCACCTGTTGCCAGACTTTGTGGTTTATGCTCCTCTCCCGACCACCACACAGACCATTGCCCTTTTGTGCAACAATCTGAAGCAATTGAACAGCCTGAAGCTTATGCTGCAAACATCTACAACAGACCTCCTCAACCTCAGTAGCAAAATCAGCCACAACAGAATAATTATGACCTCTCCAGCAATAGGTACAATCCCGGATGGAGGAATCATCCCAACCTTAGATGGTCGAATCCTTCACAACAGCAGCAGCAACAACAACAACCTTATTTTCAAAATGTTGCTGGCCCAAGCAGACCATACGTTCCTCCACCAATCCAGCAGCAACAACAACAACAACCCCAGAAACAACAAATAGTTAAGGCCCCTCCGCAACCTTCCCTTGAAGAACTTGTGAGGCAAATGACTATGCAAAACATGCAGTTTCAACAAGAGACCAAAGCCTCCATTCAGAGCTTAACTAATCAGATGTGACAGTTGGCTACACAGTTAAATCAACAACAATCCCAGAATTTTGATAGATTACCTTCTTAATCTGTCCAGAATCCCAAAAATATGAGTGCCATTACATTGAGGTTAGGAAAGCAGTGTCAAGGACCTCAACCAGTAGCATCTTCTCATCCGCCAATGAACCTGCCCAACCTCACTCTACTCCAGAAAAAGATGATGACAAAAATTTAAAGAGTAAGTTACCTAACAATTTCTATGCAGGTGAATCTAAAGAGAAGCAGCATATCCCTCTTCCATTCCCTCCAAGAGCAATTTCCAACAAAAAAATGGATGAGGTAGAGAAGGAGATCTTGGAAACATTTAGGAAAGTAGAGATAAACATACCTCTGCTGGATGCAATAAAGCAAATTCCAAGATATGCTAAATTCTTGAAGGAGCTGTGCACTGATAAGCGGAAGCTTAAAGGAAGTGAAAGAATTAGTATGGGCAGAAATGTCTCCGCATTGATTGGTAAATCTGTTCCTCAAATCCCTGAAAAATGTAAAGATCCAGGTACATTCAGCATACCTTGTATTATAGGGAATAATAAGTTTGACAATGCCATGCTAGATTTAGGAGCTTATGTTAGTGTTATGCCTCTGTCTACTTTTAATTCTCTATCTCTAGGTCCTTTGCAGTCAACTGATGTGGTAATTCATTTAGCAAACAGAACAGTTGCCTATCCTGCTGGTTTCATAGAGGATGTCTTAGTTAGAGTTGGTGAGCTGATTTTCCCTGTTGATTTTTATATTTTAAATATGGAGGAGGGATTTTCTAAAGGATCAGTTCCCATCATTCTAGGCAAACCTTTTATGAAAACTGCTAGAACTAAGATAGATGTATATGCAGGCACACTGTCTATGGAGTTTGGTGATATAACTGTTCATTTTAATATTCTTGATGCTATGAAACACCCATCTAAAGATCTTTCTGTATTTCGTGTTGAAATAATTGACCATATTGTTGATGAATACATGACTGATCTTCATTCTAATCTGCATGCCTGTCACTCTTCATGCATTGAATCTGAATTTGTGCTTGATCATATGTTTGAATTTGATGCTGAGAGTGAATCTGAATTTGATATTGATTACATGTCTGGTGATGTTTTACCTCTTGAGATTGATTTTATAGAGTCAGATATCACTAACCATGTTTCAGGAAGTACGCATACCTCTGACTTTCTTTATGAGGTACAGGCTGAGAAACCATCTCTTTCTACCACTATCCAGCCATCCACACCAGAATTGAAGCCTCTGCCATCAAATTTAAAATATGCTTACTTGGATGATAGCAAAAGTTTTCCAGTAACTATATCTGCCTCCCTTGTTGATGAGCAAGAGGAGAAGTTGTTATCAGTTCTCAAGAAGCATAAGAAGGCTATAGGCTGGACCGTGGCGGACATTCCTGGTATTAGCCCATCGACATGTATGCATCGAATAAATTTAGAAGATGGGGCTAAACCAGTAAGACAGCCACAGAGAAGAATCAACCCGGTGATTCTTGATGTAGTGAAGAAGGAGGTAACCAAGCTTTTGCAAGCTGGAATCATTTATCCTATCTCCGACAGCCAATGGATGAGTCCCGTCCAGGTAGTTCCAAAGAAAACCGGCCTCACCGTGATAAAAAATAAGAAGGAGGAGCTGATTCCTACTCGAGTGCAGAACAGTTGGAGAGTATGCATCTACTATAGGAGGCTGAACTAGGTTACCAAAAAGGACCATTTTCCACTGCCATTCATTGACTAGATGCTTGAACGCCTGGCAGGTAAATCTCACTACTGTTTCCTTGATGGTTTTTCTGGCTATATGCAAATCACTATTGCTCCTGAGGATCAAGAAAAAATCACATTCACCTGCCCCTTCGACACTTTTGCCTATAGGAGGATGCCTTTCAGCCTATGCAATGCCCCTGGTACCTTCCAGCGGTGCATGATTAGTATTTTTAGTGATTTTTTAGAAAATTTCATAGAGGTGTTTATGGATGATTTCACTGTATATGGATCCTCTTTTGATGATTGTTTGGATAGTCTGGAAAAGGTTTTGAATAGATGCACTGAAACTAACCTTGTTCTTAATTTTGA
This sequence comes from Glycine soja, assembly GCF_004193775.1. Classification (NCBI taxonomy): domain Eukaryota; kingdom Viridiplantae; phylum Streptophyta; class Magnoliopsida; order Fabales; family Fabaceae; genus Glycine; species Glycine soja. The sequence goes on from NC_041019.1 coordinate 32,071,888, forward strand.
AAAATGTCATTTTATGGTTGAGCAAGGTATAGTTTTAAGCGACATTATTTCCAATAAGGGCATTGAAGTAGATCCTGCAAAAAAATTTGTTATTTCACAATTGCCTTACCCCTCTTGTGTGCAAGAGGTGTGATCTTTTCTTGGTCATGCAGGATTCTACAGGCGCTTTATATGAGATTTTAGCAAAGTAGCCCTTCCACTATCCAACTTGTTGCAAAAGGAGGTGGAGTTTGACTTTAATGATAAATGCAAAGAGGCTTTTGATTGCCTCAAAAGAGCATTGACTACCACCCCTATCATCCAGGCACCTGACTGGACAGCCCCTTTTGAGCTTATGTGTGATGCATCAAATTATGCATTGGGGGCTGTCCTTGTTCAGAAAATTGATAAATTGCCTAGGGTGATATATTATGCTTCTAGGACTTTAGATGCTGCCCAAGCGAATTATACTACTATTGAGAAAGAGCTACTAGCCATAGTTTTTGCTCTTGAAAAATTTCGTTCTTATTTGCTTGGTACTCGCATTATTGTTTATACTGACCATGCAGCTTTAAAGTAGTTGTTGTAGAAGGCTGATTCAAAGCGTAGGTTGATCCGATGGATGCTCTGGCTCCAAGATTTTGACTTGGAGATCCGTGATAGGAGCGGAGCACAAAATTTAGTTGCTGATCATTTGAGTCGGATCGAACATGTGTTTGATGAGGGCTCACCCATTCGGGATGATTTCCCGGATGATCATTTATATATATTGTATAGTATTTCTGATTCTCTTTCTACTCCCTGGTTTGCTAACATTGTCAATTATTTAGTTGCTTCTGTTTTTCCTCCCTTAGCATCTAAGGCTCAAAAAGATAAAATTAAAAGTGATGTTAAGCATTTTATTTGGGATGACCCCTACTTGTGGAAATTGTGCAGTGATCAGGTCATTAGACGATGCATTCCAGATCATGAGACTGACTCAGTCCTGCAGTTCTGTCATTCTTCCGCACCGGGAGGTCATCTGGGTGTTCAAAGGATAGCTCACAAAGTGCTTGACTGTGGCTTTTACTGGCCCACCATCTTTAAAGATGCTTGGAAGATTTGTAGCACTTGTCAGCAGTGTCAGAGAGCAGGAAGTGCACTTACATGGCGACAACAAATGCCTCAGCAACCTATGCTATTTTGTGAGGTGTTTGATGTCTGGGGTATAGATTTCATGGGCCCTTTTCCTGTATCTTTTGGTAATGTTTACATTCTCCTTGCAGTTGATTATGTTTCAAAATGGGTGGAAGCCAAGCCCACTAGAACTAATGATGCTAAGGTTGTTGTAGATTTTGTCAAATCTAATCTGTTTTGCAGGTTTGGAGTATCTAAAGCAATCGTTAGTGATCAAGGAACCCATTTTTGCAACAAATTAATGCATGCCTTGCTTAAAAAGTATGGGGTTGTCCACAGGGTATCCACACCATACCACCCCCCAAACCAATGGACAGGCAGGAATTTCTAATAGGGAGATCAAGAGAATTTTAGAGAAGATTGTGCAGCCAAGCAGGAAAGATTGGAGTACCAGGCTAGATGATGCTCTTGGGCACATAGGACTGCCTACAAAGCACCCATAGGAATGTCTCCTTATCGGGTTGTCTTTGGAAAGGCATGTCATCTTCCAGTGCAGATTGAGCACAAAGCATACTAGGTAGTGAAGACCTGTAACTTCTCTATGGATCAAGCTGGTGAGGAAAGAAAGTTGCAACTGAGTGAGTTAGATGAGATCCGCCTAGAAGCATATGAGAATGCCAAGTTCTACAAAGAAAAGACCAAGAAGTTCCATGATAGCATGATAATTAAGAAGGACTTCATGGTTGGGCAAAAAGTGTTATTGTATAATTCTAAGCTTGGACTCATGAGTGGTAAGTTGAGGTCTAAGTGGATTGGTCCTTTTGTTGTTACTAATGTCTTTTCCTATCTCCTTCTTTACTTTTATTACATTTGTCCGATTCTATTTGATGGTTTAATTGCTTTTAATCTTTTAATTGTGCTACATTGAGGACAATGTGTTGTTTAAGTATGGGGGGGAGTGTGTTCTTTGGTTTTGGTTTTGTTAGTTGTGTTAAATTAGTTTAATTTTGTTAGTTTTGTTGGGTTCTAGTTTAATTTTGTTAGTTTTGTTGTGTTAAATTTGCATGTTTGTCTTTGAATTATAGGATATGCTCAAGTAATGGGTAATTGTTCTGAAAATAAAAGTCTCTTGACATTTTGTGATTTGAAATCCTTGTTTTTCCTCTACATGTCATGATAGTTTTGAAAGCTCAATTTGAAAGTGATAAGTTTACCTTTGTGAGAATTTGAGCCATCCATCATCATAATCTTCTGGTGTGTTTTGCCCCATTGATTACCTGCACAATAGCCTTGGCTTGATTCTTGTTGATGCTTCCTAATTCACATGCATATTTGGAAATGATTTAGGCAATTTTGTTCTTATAAACTTCTAGCCAAATGGAATTACCTTGAATTAATTCCTTTGATAGCCCCTTTGAGCCTATGTTCCCCTTTCTTTGTTTTGAAGCTCATTACAAGCCTTAAGTGAAAAACCATGATATCACCTTACCCTTAAGGAATTTTGGAGCTTTGGAATTGTTTTGGGAATAAGTTGGGAATAAGTGTGGTGGGGGTATGTTTCATTGGAAGATATAATTTTTTGCCATGCTTAATGTTTTATTTTGGCCATGCTTGATGTATCTGTATATTGCCTAGTTCTTGCTTTAATCTTCAATTTCATACTGTTCAATCGAAAAAAAAAATCAGAAAAAAAAAATTTCAGTTTCTGCAAATTCGTACTATTCAAGAAAAAAAAAGAGTAGAAAAGAAGTGAAGTTGAATAAATGAGGTCTTGTTATGAGGACTTGATTTGGGAGCCTTGGTTGATTTTGTTGATATTAGAGGGTTTGAGTTTACTGCTTGTACTTAATTTCCACTTATTCCCCATTGCTCCTCTACTCCTTTGGGATTTAGCTACTCATTCCATATTCTTCTTCCCTACCTTGTCCTTAGCCCCATTACAACCTTTAAAGACCTTTTGATCCTCATGTGCATGTGTTTGTCAAGTTGTTGTCAATTTTATAATTTTGCCAAGTCTATGTGGTGTTCGTCTTCATGGGTGCTTCGAGAGTAAACAGTAGCCTAGACACTTGAGAGATAGAGTGTATATCTTGTGAGGCTTTATCACTTTTCATTATTGAGCTGATTAACTATTTTGCCATGATTGGGTTGCTTGGATGATTTTCATGAATGTCTTGACTCTTTGGATCTCTTCATGTTAGATGTTACCCATTCCTTTCATTCCTTGATGTTCATTGAGAAATATGCAAATGTTTTGTCTGTCTCTCTTTGATATCCTTGGATTTTTTTCTTTATTTCATTTTGCCCAAGAGTGCAAAAGGCTAAGTATGGGGGGTTTTGATGTGTCATTATTTTCTCCTATTTCTTAACCCTTTTTACACCATTTTAAGTACTGATTAATTTTAATTGTCAAATTAATTAGGCAGTTTTATTATTTAGGCCCATTCAGCTAATTTGATGTTTTTAATCTAATTTCAGGAATTAATGAAGAGGGCGAGCCCTGGTGCAGCGGTAAAGTTGTGCCTTGGTGACTTGTTGGTCATGGGTTCGAATCCGGAAACAGCCTCTTTGCATATGCAAGGGTAAGGCTGCGTACAACATCCCTCCCCCATACCTTCGCATAGCGAAGAGCCTCTGGGCAATGGGGTACGAAGTTTTTTTTCAGGAATTAATGAAGCATTGGGCTTGAATCTAGAATTGGGCTTGGATTTGAAGAGGACAGACTATTTTATTCTACAAAATTAGATCTTATCTTATCTTATCTAGATTTGATTTGATTTTATTTATGGCCTTGGATTTAAAACAGATTTGTAAGCTTTGGGGCTGGAAAAACTATATAACAACACCAAGGTTCTAGTTTAGGCCCTCTCTTCTCTCTCTCCTATTTTCGTTTTTTAGTTTTAGGCTTTTCTTTGAGACATCTTTTCATTCTACAATTCCAGTAGCAATAAAATTTCATTCTTCAATTTATAAGTTCGTTCTCTATTGATTAATGGAAGGCTAAGTCCCCAGCGTTGCTTTTTCTTGAGGATCAAGCACAATTCTCTTTGAGGTTCTATTATTACTGTTACATTCTGTTCAGTTTTTCATCTTCACTAATTACTCTGAATTTGTTGTTTTTAATTCATGCATGCTTAGTGCTTGATTAATTGTCTCTGTACTTAATTTACCTTCATGCTTAATGATCATTTATGAGTAATTGGTGTATGTGATGCTTAATCACATGATGAATGCCTTATGTTGAATTTCGCTTAGTAATTTAATTTAGGGTTGGATTAAGTGGTTAAACTGATAAAGGATAAATTCTCGCAACCTAGGATAAGAGACTTGCTTGTGAATCAAGGGGAAGCAACGTATTTTAATTATGATATTTTCTAATTCAATTGTACTCGCTGTTTAATTTACAAAAGCAAACAACCCCCCCCCCCCCCCCCCCCGCCAATTCGTTACTATTTTCCTACTATCTGTTATGAACATTTGGTTTATCATTGCTCGTTGGGAAACGACCTAGGATCACTTCCTAGATACTGCATTTTTAATGTTTATTTGATTCGGGTACGGCCTCGATCACTTGCCAAGCTACATGAAACAAATTCCCGGAAATCCACAGAAAAATTATTGCTAATTGCCCGAAATGAGAAGCAAAAATATTCTGACACCTAGGACTGAACTAACTTTCCAAATAAAAAGAAGTTCCCCGGAAACGGCGTCAAAAACTTGTTCAAACCTGGCTAGTGCACCGGATCATGCAAGTAGTATAAAATGGTAAGAATCGAGTATCGAACTCTCGGGGAACTTATGTTACTTGGTAAAGCTATATTCAGTGAATATCTAGTATGAAAAGAGATGTGTCAACTATGCACAGGTATGTAAACTAACTATTAAAAGGAAAATCATGTGAGTAATGATCTGTAAAGACAAGTAGACAACACGTTGGTCTTCCTATTAGGTTCCTGATGTTAAAAGGATATTCTCTACTTAACAATGCTCATGTGTTCTATGGTGTCTCCTGAAATGCTAAACCCCAATTTCTCATGATAGTCTAGCCTAATCCTGATAAAGCATCATCCTCAGATTCCTCTTGTTGGACTAAACTCGACCAGAACCGCATTAAGACAAACATACAAACAACTAGGTTACCGTACCCCGATCCCTCGTGATAATACAATAAACTAGCCCTGACCTATCAAGTTCTAAGAATTATACCATTTTCACTGTTGAATGATCCTAACAAAGCATGCATCTACGTGATCAAGGCAAAAAGCACACTGAAATGACGTACTGATAGCACAAAGAACACACAAAACATCATTAAATAGATATACAAGTATTTACATCAAGTACCTACAAGGAAGAACCAATATAGGATTTAGCTCTCTATAACTGGGAAGCTTCCTTTACAACAAAGAGAAGAGAAAAATCAAGGATTAATGAAATACAAGTAGTGGAGATGTCTCCTCCACCTCTAGAACCTCACAATCACTCACAGACTCATCTCATACTCTCAGGATGGCTTTCTCTTCTCGCTCAGTTCTCTGCCAGTGTTCTCACAACAAAAGCTCTCAAAATTCTCAGGAACTTGGACCTTTCTCTCTCTAGAAATCTCTAAACATGCAAAAGCTTCGAGAATTGCCCAAACTTCCTCTCCATTTATGATTTCAGGCTTAAATAGGTGGCCTTGTTGGTGCTTGCGTGCTTAGTGCAACTCTGGCTTGCTTAGCGCGCATTAGTGAATTTTGGCTTATCGCTCTTCTTTTTGCTCAGCGGATGGACTCAAGCAGTGCACTTAGCGGGATTAGCCCTTGCTCAACGAACATGAACAACTCATCCTTCTTCCAGATTCTTCCTCGTGCTCAGCCAAAGGAGTGTTGCGCTCAGCGGATGACTCACTAAGCTAGAAGATTGGCTTAGCGAGCGGATGAAAATCAGCACTTCACAAACTTGCCTAACTAACCTGAAATTGAGAGGAAATGATTATTAAACACACAAAATGGGAGTACTAAGTATTTATTACCTATCTTTAACAAAAAGTAATTACAACACTGCAAAATAACCATAAATTGGAGGAGTTTGATACAATTTACACAGGTTTTATACACAAAAGTTAGTTGTATTCATCGACTAATAGTTATTTGTGTTTGGATCCTGTGATGATCTCGAACCGTGTGTTTGTGAGAGTAAATGGCTAGGTGGATTGTTTAAAGGAACCTCATGCTGGAGGACGTTGGGACACAATGTTTTGATAGGATGTGACATTATGTTGTTCCGCTACTTGTTTTCCTTTTGTAGAAAAAAAAATCGATGGCTTATTTTGGGCTAAAGTTGGTTTTATACCCTTATTTGATAAGTTTTTAATTTGATGATTAACGTGTATATGAACCTTTTACCTATGTGAACTCTTTTATTCTTAGAAAAGAAAATCTCTTTTATGTAATTCTGCATTTTCATATATTTTATTATATAAATATGTATATCGGGTAGAGGGTGTCATATAGGAGTCTTCATAAATTGCAAGAGTTTATTGACAACAAAGGCTACATTCAGGTAGGTGATGGATAAGTAATGAAGTGAGCCTTTGATGCTGCGATAAGAGGTGACATCACATGTGGAGTCATCTCCAACAAAGCTAAGAGAGCAAGAAGTGGACAGAGGTGTGCAAATAGGCTTGGCATCAACCATAGAAGCTTTCTGCAGTAGTTCACGCATGTAATGATGTTGTGTCATGAATATACCATATTGTGACAGTAATGGCTCAACACCAAGGAAGTGACTTAGGGTTCCTAGGTCTTTGAGGGAGAATTTCTTAGCAATGGCACATTTAAAGGTGATAAGAAAATGGAAATTATTACCAATGAGAAGAAGATCATCCATGTACCCCAAAAAATATACAGTAACAGAACCTTACTTGTAGATGAAAAAAGAAGAATTAGACCTAGAGTTGAAGAATCCATAGGATACCAAAAATGATTTAAGCTCATTGTACCATACCGGCGAAGTTTGTTTGAGACCACACATGGCTTTATGTAGTTTACAAACATGTTGGGGAAAGTTAGAATGAACAACGCCTATCGATTGAGATATGTAGACCTCCTCAGTCAATGTTCCATATAAGAAGGCTAACATCCATTTGGCTAAGAGTCTAGCAATTTGAGATGGCAATGCAGAGCACAAGTTTGATGGTTTGAGGCTTAATGGCTGGACTAAAGGTTTCCTTAAAATCAATGCCCGAACATTAATGAAACCCTTTAGCAACTAGCTTGGCTTTGTAACGAGCAATGGAACCATCCAGATTTTATTTCAATCGGAACCCCCACTTGTGATTAATGATGTTGAAATGAGGTTAAGGCGGGACAAGAGACCACATACCATTATCCATTAAAGCTGTAAACTCATTAGACATGGCTTGTTTCCATCCAACATGTTGGAGAGCCTTAGACACATACGTTGGTTCCACAAAGGGTGGAATGTGATATTTAGTTATTGAGAACAAATTCTTGGGTTTAGAGATATCCACTTTTCCTTGATTGATCATTGGGTGAGTTGGTTTGATGGTAGTTGGAGATGTCGGAGGAGTAGCCACTGTGGAAGCAATGCTTTCCAAGATTATTTTGATGATGCCAAAGACTCAAGTCAAGAATCAAAGAGTCCTTCAATCAAAGCAAGTTTCAAGAATCAAAGAGTCATTCAATCAAGATTCAAGATTCAAGTAAAGAATCAAGAGAAGACTCAATTAAGATACGTATTAAAAGAGTTTTTCAAAATATTGAATAACACAATTTTGTTCAAAAGAATTTTTTCAAAGAAAAATCTTTTGCCAAGAGTTTTACTCTTTGGTAATCGATTACTAGAATGTAGTAATCGATTACCAGTAGCCAACATTCTTTTCAAACTGATTTACAAAGTTGTAATCGATTACCATAATCATGTAATCGATTACCAATGTTTTAAAATGTTAGATTTCAAATTTCAAGAGTCATAACTTGTGATAAAACATTTTCAAATCATTTCAAACTTGTGTAATCGATTACACAATACTTGTAATCAATTACCCGTATTTCTAAACGCTGGTTTTCAAATTTAAATATGAAGAGTCACATCTGTTGATGTGTAATCAATTACACTACAATGGTAATAGATTATCAGTGACTTATTTTGAAAATTAAATTACCAAAAGTCACAATTTTTAAAGTGACTAGTTTCTGAAGATTTTTCAAAAGTCACAACCTTTAAAGTGACTAGTTTTCAAAAGATTCACAACTTTTAAAGTGACTAGCTTTCAAAAGAGTCACAACTTTTACAAAGTGACTAGTTTTGAAGAAATTGCCAAGAGTCATAAACTTTTAACTTGAGTCATCAAATGACTATAAATATGTGACCATGGCACGAATTTTAAAGTGACAACTTTCAGATTTCTTTCATTCATTCAAAGAATTCTTCTAAGAGTTTTTGTTGAAAACTTTCTTTACTCAAGAAAAGTTCATTGGAAAAAAGCTTGTGTTATTCTTCTTCTTCATTCCTTCTTTCTCTTGCCAAAACAATTCAAAGGACTAACCGCCTGAGAATTCTTTTGATTCTTCCTCTTCCCTTTAAACAAAAGATTTCAAAGGACTAACCGCCTGAAATATCTTTTGTTTCCCCTTACAAAGATTCAAGGGACTAACCGCCTAAGAATTCTTTGTCTAAAAACATTGGAGGGTACATCCTTTTGTGGTACAAGTAGAGCGTACATCTACTTGAGTTGTAATACTCAGAACAAGAGAGGGTACGTCTCTTGTGGATCAGTTCAAGTGGAGGGTACATCCAGTTGGTTGTTCAAAGAGAACAAGGGAGGGTGCATCCCTTGTGGATCTTTGCTTGTAAAGGATTTTACAAGGTTATTGGAAATCTCAAGAATCGGTGGTTGCTTGGGGACTGGACGTAGGCTTGGGTTGTGGCCGAACTAGTATAAATCTTGTGTTTGTCTTTCTTCTTCCCCACACTCTTTACTTTTCCACTGTGTACATTTTATTTTCGCTTTACTTTTGTCTAAGTTATTGTTTTTGTTCTTTACTTTCTCATAACTTAGTAGTAAAGCCTAATTGAATCTAGTAACATTGAGAAGGATAATTTTTAATTAATCAAGACACATTCATAATTAATTCAACCCCCCTTCTTAAATATTCTGAGGCCACTTGATCCAACAACCACTACAGAGGACTGAGGAGAAGATGTGTACACGAGTGAGGGGGCTGTGGAAGCAATGACTTCCAAGATTATTTTGTTGATGCCAAAGAATCAAGAGTTAAGCAAGTTCCAAAGAATCAGGAGTCAAAAAGCTTCAAGAATCAAGTTATAAAGAATCAAGATTCAAGAATAATCAAGTCTCAAGATTCAATCAAGTTTCAAGAATCAAAATTCAAGAACAATCAAGATCAAGATTCAAGAATCAAGAGAATACTTAATTAAGATAAGTACTAAATTTTTTTTTTCAAAACATTGAGTAGCACAATAATTTTTCACAAAATCTTTTACCAAAGAGTTTTACTCTCTGGTAATCGATTACTAGAAGGTAGTAATCGATTACTAGTAGCCAGCATTGTTTTCAAGACTGATTTACAAAGCTGTAATTGATTACCATAATCATGTAATCGATTACCAATGTTTTAAAACATTAGATTTCAAATTTCAAGAGTCACAACTAGTGATAAAATATTTTCAAATCATTTTTAAACTTGTGTAATCGGTTACACAATACGTGTAATCGATTACCAGTGTTTCTAAACATTTTGATTTTCAAATTTAAACATGATGAGTCACATCTTTTGATGTGTAATCCATTACACTATAATGGTGTCATACCCTAATTTCGTCCAGGGACCATCTGTTGTTGGGATGCGACCCTCGTTTGACCACTTCGAGGTACTTGGCACCCATCGTTAGGCAATTCGTGAAGTTCCGTGACATGCCGAAAGTCAAGAGAAAGCATTGTAGCACAATCCGTGAAATTTCGTGACATGCCAGAAATTGAAAGGAAGTGTTAGTGCGCAATCCGTAAAGTTCCGTAACATTCTGGAAGGCAAAAAGGGGATGATTACGTAATCCGTAAGGTTTCGTAACATTACAGAAAGAAAACAAGCAACGTTACGAAATTCGTAAAGTTTCGTAACGTTACGGAAAAAGAATCACCAAAAAAAGGCAGGGGGTGTACTTAGTAAAAATGGGGGTGCAAATAGCAACCAGGCCCACTTGGGCCTTCCATAAAATTCCTCCAGAAGGCGGTTGCTTCTGGAGGAAGCAACCTAGCTCGCCTGGGGAGCTGGGTGGCAAGCTTCTCCCTCATTTTCCTATAAATAGGGGGATAAGTGAAGGGAAAAAATGCTCAGCCCTCCTGGTAATTTGAGATCACTTGAAATTAGTGAAAAAAATTGTTTCCGAGAAGAAAATCCAAGCCGAGGCGCTTCCATAACGTTTCCGTAACGTTTCCGTGGGTGATTTCGCGAAGATTTTCAACCGTTCTTCAACGTTCTTCATTCGTTCTTCGGTCTTCAACTGGTAAGTTCTCGAAATCAAACTTTTCAATTCATTCTATGTACCCTTAGTGGTCCTCATTTGTTTTCACATGCTTTTATTTTCATTTCATTTACTTCCCGTACCCCCTTTTGACGTGCTTTAGTCATTTACTTAAGTCATTTTCTCACCTAATAAAAAAATAAAATAAATTTCCACCGATCATTTGAATTGTAACATCTGTTAATTTCTGTTAAAATGAAATCCGACCGTTTGGTCATGCCGTAACCACGTTGGAAACCAAAAAGAGGTAAAATAATAATATAATAATCAAAAATATCTTTTAGTAAAATAAATTAAAAAAATCAATCGGACATTTTTCTTTGGGATTTGTCTTTCTTAATCGAATCAACTAATAACCAAAGTGAAACTAAGGCTAAAATCAATTCATAAACCAAACTTTTGTCATCACCAAAAAAAGCCATTTTCAAAGGTCCAACGCCTTGAAATGGTCTTTTCCACTTTTATTGGTTAAGTGTAGATTTCTAAAAAGCCTAAAATCAATATGTAACTTTGTTACCTCTTTCAAAAACAAAGAAATCATTAATGGTCCAATGCCTTAATGTTTTCTCACTTTTCAAAAGAATCGAAAGATTGTCTAATGGTCCAACGCCTTGAATGACCTTTCATTCAATAAAAACATATCTTGCAAAAAAGGATAAAAAATAACTTAATCAAAACGCTTTGTTCACAAAGAACTACGTAGGTCTGATTTTCTCATAACAATTGAGGAATACGTAGGAGCAAAGGGAAACGCCCTTGTCGACGACCAAAAGATAAAAACATAAAAAGGTGTCATGCCCTAATTTCGTCCGGGGACCTTTGCTTGATGACATGCAACTTTTGTTTGGTCCTTGTGAGGTGCTTGGCACCCATCATTAGGCAATTTGTGAAGTTCCGGGACATGCCGGAAATCAAAAGAAAATATTGATGCACAATCCGTAAGGTTCCGTGACACACCGAAAATCAAATGGAAACATCGTTGCACAATTAGTGAGGTTCCATAACATTTCGTAAGTCAAAAAAGGGGATGATTATGTAATCCACAAGGTTCCGTAACATTACGGAAAGAAAACAAGTATCATTACGAAATTCGTAAGTTTCCGTAACTTTACGAAAAAAGAATCACCAAAAAAAAGGCAGGGGGTGTACTTAGTAAAAATGGGGGTGCAAATAGCAACCAGGCCCACCTGGGCCCTCCAGAAGATTCCTCCATAAGGCTGTTGCTTCTGGAGGAAGCAACCCTGCTCGCCTAGGCGAGCTGGGTGGCAAGCTTCTCCCCCAATTTTCTATAAATAGGGGGAGAAGTGAAGTAGAAAAGGGTTCAGCCCCTTTGGCACTTCTCTCTCTTTCGAATTTGCTTAGGAAAATTGTTTCCGTGAAGAAAATCCAAGCCGAGGCGCTTTCGTAACGTTTCCGTGAGTGATTTCGCGAAGGTTTTCGACCGTTCTTCGACGTTCTTCGACCAAGCTTTTCAATTCATTCTATGTACCCGTGGTGGTCCACATTTGGTTTCATGTATTTTTATTCTCGTTTCATTCACTTTTTATACCCCCTTTTGACGTGCTTAAGCCATTTTATTTAAGTCATTTCTCGCTTAACCTAAAAATAAAATAAATTTCCACCGATCGTTTGAATTGTATTATCCATTAACTTTGGTTGAAATGAATTCCGACCGATCGGTCGTGCCGCAACCACGTTGGAAACCAAAAAAAGAGGTAAATAATAATATAATAATAAAAAATAAAAAAATACCCCTTTAGTAAAATAAAGCGAAAAATCAATTGGACATTTTCTCTTTGGGATTTCTCATTCTTAATCGAATTGACTAATAACTAAAGTGAAACTAAGGCTAAAATCAACTCGCCTAGTCAAGCTCGTCCACAAAAATAGGTTTTTGGAAGTTTATCATTTCAATTTCTTACTAAGTAAAATGGATCATTTTTAAGGTCCAACGCCTTAAAATGATCACCTTTCAAGTAAAAAAGAATAACTTGATTCACGCATAAGAAAGAACTACGTAGGTCTGATTTCCTCATCGCAATTGAGGAATACGTAGGAGCAAAGGGAAACACCCTTGTCGACCACAAAAAGAGAAAAAATATAAAAAGGGTATAAAGGATATAAAGACATAAAAGGGAACGTAAAAATCAAAGTCATGTTTGCACATTCGATTAAAGGCTGCCGTCCCTTGTGACGGACGTGTGGGGTGCTAATACCTTCCCCGTGCGTAAATACAACTCCCGAGCCTTTCACTTAAAAGTTCGTAGATCGCGTCTTTTCCAGTTTTTCCGACGTTTTCCTCAAATAAACGTTGGTGGCGACTCCGCGCGTATTCCTTTCGTGGAACACGCATCCCGCGAGTCACGCGTCGCCTTCCCGCCGAAGGGTAGGTTGCGACAGTTGGCGACTCCACTGGGGACTATTTTTTGAGAGTTAGGCCATTTAATCTTGTGCAAGTGTTTTATCATGACTTTCTCCTTTGTTGGTTTCCCTTTATTTTTTATGTTCTTGTGTATATAAACTCTTTGTTGCTTTTAGTGTGTTTTAAAATGTATGCATGAGGTAAATACTTATTCATTTGATTCACACACCAACACTATTTGCACACACTGTGAGTTGAAAAAGGGCCCTATACCCGGGTTCATGGGAACATAAGGAGTGGAGGTGAATCTGTGATCATGCTAGGTCTCCGACTTGCTTGATTACAGTGAACCCTCATCTAGAGCTTTTCTCTTTGAAAACTTATTGTTGCTAGTAGTCCCTACTGCTGCAATATGTTCTTCAAAGGGGATGATACCTTTAGAGACCATCAAGAGAGATATGACCACCTTGGGGGTTATCACTAAAAGCCTAGTTAGCTCTCTCCCTTATAGGTCCCTTAAATAGGGGCACGGAGCAAACATGCTGCGTGCCATCTTTCACACTGCCATGCATAAGTATCATATACCCTTTTGCTTATATTTTGTGAATATTGTCATACTATGTTGCGCCTTTCGCATATGCATCACACTCGGGTTCCGTCTTGATCCCCTCTGTAAACAAACCAACGGAGGGTCCGTGTCACCTTCTTAAATACATACGTTGGGGCACGTTGCTACCCCTAGACGTAGTATCTAAGAAGGAGACAATTCCTCGGGCCCCCGCATTCCTAAATTGCATCTGTGTCATATGCATTCCTTCATGCATTCATCCATTCCACCCATGAGATATCGGAGTTTTGATTTGCACCAGCTTTTTGTCTCACTTTAGTAAGCATGGGGACAAATCCAACCGGCAAGAGGTTTTACCAAGTCAAGGTTAAAGGCCTAGATACCACCAGCATCAAGGAATTAGGACGGTTGATGGAACCTCTCCAAATGCAAGCCTTCCGCAAGACTTACAGAAAGATCTTAGATTTGACCATAGCAGAGATATCCATAGAGGCCATTGTGTCACTCACCCAATACTACGACCAGCCTTTGAGATGCTTCACGTTCGGAGACTTCCAATTGGTACCGACCATTGAAGAATTTGAGGAGATTCTAGGATGTCCTCTCGGGGGAAGAAAACCATATCTTTTCTCCGGGTGTCTCCCCTCTTTGAGCAGAATTGCAACTGTGGTCAAAGATTCAGCAAGAGGTTTGGACCGCGTAAAACAAACTTGAAACGGCATAGCGGGCCTACCACGGAAGTACCTAGAAGACAAGGCAAGGGATATGGCAAATCAAGAAGAGTCGGTCCCGTTTATGGATGTGTTAGCATTGCTAATCTTTGGGGTCGTCCTCTTTCCTAACGTAGATGGTTTGGTGGACCTAGCCGCCATCGACGCTTTCCTTGCATACCACCATAGCAAGGAAAGCCCGGTGGTAGCTGTCTTGGCAGATTTATTTGACACATTTGACCGAAGGTGCGAGAAGAGTAGCGCACGGATCATCTGTTGCTTGCCCGCTCTCTGTGTTTGGTTGGTTTCACACCTGTTCCAGCAAGACACGAGACACCCGTGTCCGCTTCAAAGTTATCGCTCATGCACCGAAAAAGGAAGAGTCGATTGGGATCAACATTTGGCTGGGATAGGGGGCAGCGCGATCAATTGGTTTCCTCGTTGGAAAGAAGGCAAGGAAGGAGTTCTTTTCTCGTGTGGGGACTACCCTAATATTCCATTGATAGGGACTAGGGGGTGTATTAATTATAATCCCACACTCGCCATAAGACAACTAGGGTACCCCATGAGGGGAGCGCCAACCGAAGAAAGTCTCTCGCCTTTCCTTGCGAGGAATCTAGGCACGCAAAGTCTCAAGGCGATACAAAGAGTCCACAGGGCGTGGAGAAGTCCGTTAAGGAAAGATCAAGAACTTAGGGGCATCCGTAATGGCATCATTGGTGGTTACCATGAATGGCTGAAAGTTCATATACGAGGTCTAGATTGGCTCGCCAAGTTAAAAGTCGTCAGCGAAGAGAGTTTCGAAGCACCTGAAGAGGACGAAGAAGTCCAAGCCCTCAAAAGTGAATTAGGAAAGGCGAAACTTGCCAAGGAGAAGTTCAAGTTAGCCGCTACACAAACCCGGAAGGAATGTGCCGGATTACGGGAAGAGAATGCAACTACCGTAAGAGCCCTTGAACAAGAGACCAAGAGGGCTCGCAAGGAAGAGTATGGCCGTAACAAATTTCGCGGAGCTCTGTGGGGTAGCAACAGTGAACTCAAGCTGCGAAGGGAAGAGAGGGACCAGTCGCGAGCACATAGCATGGTCTTGAAAGAGGAGTTAGTTGCCTATTCAAGGTCCAAAAGGAGCTTGTCTCAGCGTTTATGCGAGACGGAAACCAACATGCTAGCTATCGTCGCCAAGTACCAAGAAGAGTTAAGTCTAGCCACGGCCCACGAGCATAGGGTCGCGGACGAGTATGCCCAAGTATACGCGGAAAAAGAGGCTAGAGGAAGGGTGATCGACTCTTTACACCAAGAGGCAACCCTGTGGATGGACCGGTTTGCTCTTACCTTGAACGGGAGTCAAGAACTTCCCCGATTGTTAGCCAAGGCCAAGGCAATGGCAGACACCTACTCCGCCCCCGAAGAAATTCATGGGCTTCTCGGCTATTGTCAGCATATGATAGACTTAATGGCCCATATAATTAAAAATCGCTAGGAAACTTGTATGGTCTCTCAGATCTTGACTAGATACGACTTTCTGAAATAAAATGAGTTGGCCCATGTTTCTACTCCAAAAAGCTTGTGCGAATCAAATCACTCCTGCATTTTATCTCTAGCATGCATTCTTTTTTTCTTTACCCACTCCTCACGTTTGGTTTTTTAGGGAAAAACACCATAAGTAAACGCGCCACAAGGCATCCCTATCGCACCAGATCCAAATCTAGAACGATGGGTGATCAAGAGGAGACACAGGAACAGATGAAAGCCGACATGTCGGCTCTGAAAGAACAGATGGCTTCCATGATGGAGGCCATGTTAGGAATGAGGCAGCTCATGGAGAAAAACGTGGCCACCGCTACCACTGTCAGTTCGGCTGCCGAAGCAGACCCAACTCTCTTGGCAACCGCGCGCCATCCTCCCTCAAACATAGTAGGACGGGGAAGGAACACGCTGGGGCACGACGGCAACCCTCATCTGGGATACAACCGAGCGGCTTACCCTTATGGATTGCCGCCCAACTACTCACCACTCGTCCTGCAAGATGATGCGGGCCATATTGCTTCTCCCGTCCTTGAAAGAGAGCCTCCTCAACAGCTCGACGAGGTCCACGAAGACCCTCAAGACTATGCTCGAAGGGATGTCGAGTTCTATCCCCCGATCCCCGAAGGGCCGGCACCCAGCACGTTGCCTCAGCCCAATATCACGACACAACCAATAGTTTTGTCCATGGAAGGACCGCCCCCGGCAACTGAAGAAAGGAGGAAGCTCGATCTCCTCGAGGAGAGATTGAGAGCCGTGGAAGGATTTGGGGACTATCCGCTCAAAGACATGACGGATCTTTGCTTAGTAGCCGATGTTGTTATCCCCCCGAAGGTCAAAGTACCGGACTTCGACAAGTATAAAGGGACGACTTGTCCCAAGAACCATCTCAAGATGTACTGTCGCAAGATGGGCGCACACTCTAAGGATGAGAAGCTATTAATACATTTTTTTCAAGATAGCTTGGCCGGAGCCGCGGTAGTTTGGTACACTAATTTGGAAGCTTCCCGTATCCGTACTTGGAAGGATCTGATTACTGCCTTCCTAAGGCAATATCAGTATAATTCCGATATGGCTCCCGATCGCACTCAGCTGCAGAATATGTTCAAGAAAGAGGGCGAAACCTTTAAAGAATATGCACAGCGGTGGAGAGACCTGGCGGCACAAGTGGCTCCTCCCATGGTTGAGAGAGAGATGATCACCATGATGGTAGACACTCTGCCAGTGTTCTACTATGAGAAGCTAGTAGGTTACATGCCGTCCAGCTTCGCGGACCTAGTGTTCGCCGGGGAAAGAATCGAGGTAGGGTTGAAAAGAGGAAAGTTCGATTACGTTTCCTCCACGAGTGCGAATGCCAAAAGACTCGGGACAACAGGGGAAAAAAGAAAGGAAGGAGATGCCCATGCCGTCTCTTCAACGCCCGCGTGGGTCAAACCCCCGTAGACACCTCATGGTACCCATCAGTACGCGCAACATCACCCGAGCTTCTCAGCTCACACCGGGAACACCTCTAGTTCAACACCTGTGCAGGCTAAGGCACCCACCCAGAGGGAAGCTCCCCAAGTTCCAACTCCTAACACAACTCGCCCGGCCGGCAATTCCAACACAACAAGGAACTTCCCTCCGAGGCCATTTCAAGAATTCACCCCACTCCCAATGACGTACAAAGACCTCTTGCCGTCCCTCATCGCCAACCATTTGGCCGTGGTAACTCCCGGAAAGGTCCCCCAACCCCCTTTCCCAAAGTGGTATGACCCTAACGCAACTTGCAAGTACCACGGGGGTGCCCCGGGGCATTCCATTGAAAAATGCTTGGCCTTTAAACACAAGGCCCAACATTTGATAGATGCTGGATGGCTGACTTTCCAAGAGGATCGGCCCAATGTGAAAACCAACCCGCTCGCCAATCATGGAGGGGGAGCGGTTAACGCCGTTGAGTCCGATAGGCCGCGCAGGTCTAAACCTTTAAGGGATGTGGCAACCCCTAGGAGGTTTATCTTTGAGGCCCTACAAAAGGGAGGTGTGATTCCCCATAGTGGGCGTAAGGAGGATTCCTGTTTGCTGCATTCCGGTGAGCTGCATGACATGGAAACGTGTTTGGGAGTAGAGGAATTGTTATAGCGGATGATAGATCAAGGTCGACTGGAAGTTGGCAGTGAAGGAAGAGAGGAGCAGCACATATGCATGCAGTCCACGGATGGGAGCACTGTTGCGAAGCCCAAACCCTTGGTGATATACTTCACCAAGGGCACAGCTTCGCAAAAGCCCGGACACCCCTTGGCAGCTAAACTTGTCCCTTTCCCGTACCAAAATAGCCACGCAGTCCCATGGAGATACACACCTCCGAGGGGGAAGGAAGAAGAAGCCACCGATGTCAGCTCGTTGTCGGCTAAGGTAACAAATATCACGGGACTGAGTGGTGTGACCCATAGCGGTCGTGTGTTTGCACCCCCGGACCTACCAGTCCAACCTGCGAACGTCAAGGGGAAAGCAAAAGTGGTGGAGGAACAAGATGAAGAAGCACCCCTTGCTTCGAATAAAGATATTCCGGCGAAAGGTCTTCCGAAGAAAAAGGATGGTAAAAAGGAGGTGTCACTAGAGGAAGCCAGCGAGTTCCTCCGTATAATTCAGCAGAGCGAATTCAAGGTTATCGAACAGCTCAACAAAACCCCGGCCAGGGTCTCGCTGTTGGAGTTACTCATGAGCTCCGAGCCTCATCGGGCTCTGCTAGTGAAGGTTTTGAATGAGGCCCACGTGGCCCAAGATATCTTGGTAGAAGGTTTCGGAGGGCTGGTCAATAATATCACTGCCAACAACTATCTCGCCTTCGCCGAAGAAGAAATCCCCGCCGAGGGGAGAGGGCATAATAAAGCTTTGCACGTATCAGTCAAGTGTATGGACCATATCGTAGCCAAGGTGCTCATCGATAATGGTTCCAGTTTAAACGTGATGCCTAAGAGCAATTTGGAGAAATTACCATTCAATGCTTCCCACCTAAAGCCGAGTTCAATGGTGGTTCGTGCCTTCGACGGCACCCGCCGAGAGGTTAGGAGAGAGATCGATCTCCCGGTACAGATAGGCCCTCACACCTGTCAAGTTACCTTCCAAATAATGGATATTAACCCCCCCTACAGCTGTCTGTTGGGGCGTCCGTGGATCCACTCAGTGGGAGTTGTTCCCTCTACACTCCACCAAAAGTTGAAATTCATAGTGGAAAGGCATCTGGTCATCGTATCAGGCGAGGAAGACATCTTGGTGAGCTGCCCATCCTCTATGCCTTATGTGGAGGCCGCGGAGGAGTCATTAGAAACCGCTTTCCAGTCTTTTGAGGTGGTAAGCATTTCCTCCGTGGACTCCTTCTCTGGGCAGCCTTGCCTGTCCGATGCAGCAGTAATGATGGCCCGAGTTATGTTGGGGAACGGTTACGAACCCAGAATGGGTTTAGGCAAAGACAACGGCGGCATAACTAGCCTAATAAATGCCAAAGGAAATCGTGGGAAGTATGGGTTAGGCTATAAGCCCACTCAGGCAGATATAAAGAGAAGCATCGCGGGAAGGAAGAGTGGTAGTCAAAGCTCGCGGTTGAGACAAGAAGGTGAAGGAAGCCCGCCCTGCCACATAAGTAGAAGCTTTATAAGCGCGGGTCTGGGGGACGATGGTCAAGTGGTGGCGATATACGAAGATGATGTTCCGAGTACATTGGATTTGGTACGACCATGCCCTCCTGGTTTCCAGCTGGGAAATTGGCGAATGGAGGAACGCCCCGACATTTACGCAATAAGCATAATGTAAACCTTTACGGTTTTAGAAACTCTATAGTTGGGCCTAGGCTTTAGAGTTTTTCTTTTGTTAAGGCTTTGTGTCTTTTGTTTTGAATTTATAATACAAGGATCTTTCTTCATCTGTTCCTACGTCTCTACCCATTCTCATCTATTTGCATGTTTACTTCTTTACTTTTTAAAACGGCAGATCCGATGACGAGTCCCTCGAAGGTACTAATACCTGGGACCCGCCTATCAACTTCGAGCAAGAGACGAATCAAACGGAAGATGAAGGGAACGAGGATGTGGGATTTCCCCCGGAATTAGAAAGGATGGTCGCCCATGAGGACCAAGAAATGGGGCCTCATCAAGAAGAAACAGAACTAGTAGACTTGGGAATTGGCAGTGAAAAAAGGGAAGTAAAGATAGGCACAGGTATTACCGCACCTATCCGTGAAGAATTAATAATCCTGCTAAGAGACTACCAAGACATCTTTGCTTAGTCATACCAAGATATGCCCGGTTTGAGTTCTGACATTGTACAGCACCGATTACCTCTAAATCCCGAGTGTTCCCCGGTAAAGCAGAAACTGAGAAGGATGAAGCCCGAAACATCCTTGAAGATAAAAGAAGAAGTGAAGAAGCAATTTGACGCTGGTTTTCTGGCCGTCGCTCGGTACCCAGAATGGGTTGCCAACATTGTATCGGTCCCTAAGAAGGATGGGAAAGTACGAATGTGTGTGGATTATCGGGACCAGAATCGGGCCAGTCCCAAGGACAATTTTCCTTTGCCACACATCGATATCCTCGTAGATAATACGGCCAATTTCGCTTTATTCTCCTTCATGGACGGTTTCTCCAGTTACAATCAAATAAAGATGGCGCCAGAGGATATGGAAAAGACTACCTTCGTCACCCTGTGGGGGACATTCTGTTACAAGGTGATGTCCTTTGGACTCAAGAATGCCGGGGCAACTTATCAACGGGCCATGGTAGCTTTGTTCCATGATATGATGCACCAAGAGATCGAGGTCTACGTGGACGACATAATTGCTAAATCTAAATCCGAGGAAGAACACCTTGTCAACCTGCAGAAGTTATTCGAAAGGCTTAAGAAATATCAATTAAGGTTGAACCCCGCCAAGTGTACCTTTGGGGTCAAATCAGGGAAATTGCTTGGTTTCATCGTAAGCCAGAAAGGGATAGAGGTAGACCCCGAAAAGGTGAAGGCTATCCTTGAGATGCCGGAACCCCGTACAGAGAGGCAAGTCCGAGGTTTCCTGGGACGCTTGAATTATATTGCCAGATTCATATCATAGCTCACCGCCATTTATGAGCCATTGTTCAAGCTCTTACGCAAAAACCAAACTGATCGCTGGAATGAGGGTTGCCAAGAGGCTTTTGGAAGGATCAAGAAGTGTCTTATGAATCCCCCTGTGCTTATGCCACCAGTACCTGGAAGGCCTCTCATCTTGTACATGACAATCTTGGACGAGTCAATGGGGTGTATGCTGGGGCAACATGACGAATCCGGAAAGAAAGAGCGCGTTGTTTACTACCTAAGTAAGAAGTTCATGACCTGTGAAATGAATTACTCCTTGCTCGAAAGAACGTGTTGTGCTTTAGTATGGGCATCCCATTGCCTAAGGCAGTACATGCTGAGCCATACTACCTGGTTGATATCCAAGATGGACCCGGTTAAGTACATCTTTGAAAAGCCAGCTCTCACGGGACGAATCGCCCAGTGGCAAGTCCTGCTATCCGAGTTTGATATAGTTTACGTCACCCAAAAGGCGATAAAAGGAAGCGCCTTAGCAGATTATTTGGCTCAGCAGCCTCTTAACGACTATCAGCCCATGCATCCTGAATTCCCGGATGAGGACATCATGGCCTTGTTTGAGGAAAAATTGGACGAAGATCGGGACAAATGGACCGTATGGTTTGACGGAGCGTCAAACATTCTAGGCCATGGCGTTGGAGCAGTATTGGTCTCTCCGGACAATCAATGTGTACCTTTCACAGCCAGGCTAGGATTCGACTGCACCAACAACATGGCCGAATATGAAGCATGTGCCTTGGCCGTCCAGGCAGCGATTGACTCCAATGTCAAACTACTCAAGGTGTACGGCGACTCAGCGTTGGTAATCCATCAGCTGAGGGGGGAATGGGAAACTAGAGATCCCAAGCTGATACCCTACAAAGCCTATATCAAGGAATTGGCTAAGACCTTTGATGAAATCTCCTTCCATCATGTTCCCCGCGAGGAAAATCAAATGGCGGATGCGCTTGCTACTTTGGCGTCTATGTTCCAGCTAACGCCGCATGGGGATCTACCATACATTGAATTTTGGTGTCGTGGCAAACCCGCGCATTGTTGCCAAGTAGAAGAGGAACGGGACAGTAAGCCTTGGTATTTCGACATCAAGCGATATGTCGTAAGCAAAGAATACCCGCCAGAGATTGCCGACAATGATAAGAGGACATTGAGAAGATTGGCGGCCAGTTTCTTCATGAGCGGAAGCATACTGTATAAGAGAAACCACGACATGACACTTCTGCGGTGCGTGGATGCCAAGGAGGCGAATCACATGATCGAGGAAGTCCATGAGGGCTCGTTTGGAACGCACGCCAACGGGCATGCTATGGCCAGAAAGATCCTAAGAGCAGGTTATTACTGGCTTACCATGGAAAGTGATTGTTGTGTCCATGTAAGGAAATGCCACAAATGTCAAGCGTTCGCAGACAATGTCAATGCTCCGCCGCATCCTCTGAATGTCATGTCCGCCCCTTGGCCTTTCTCCATGTGGGGGATAGATGTCATTGGGGCCATTGAGCCCAAGGCCTCGAATGGTCATCGCTTCATCCTCGTAGCGATAGATTATTTTACCAAGTGGGTCGAGGCGGCCTCCTACACCAATGTCACGAGGAGTGTGGTGGTCAGGTTCATTAAGAAAGAGATCATCTGCCGATATGGTTTGCCAAGGAAGATTATCACGGACAACGGCACCAACCTGAATAACAAGATGATGGGGGAAATGTGCGAGGAGTTTAAAATCCAGCATCACAATTCCACGCCCTACCGGCCAAAGATGAATGGAGCCGTGGAAGCAGCCAGTAAAAATATCAAAACGATTATCCAAAAGATGATCGTGTCATACAGAGATTGGCACGAAATGCTCCCATTCGCGTTACACGGCTACCGAACTTCAGTACGAACGTCGACTGGGGCAACGCCGTTCCCATTGGTATATGGGATGGAGGCTGTGCTACCGTTTGAGGTAGAAGTCCCGTCATTAAGGATCTTGGCAGAATCCGGATTAAAGGAATCAGAGTGGGCTCAAACGCGCTATGACCAGCTCAACCTCATTGAGGGTAAGCGCTTAACGGCTATGAGTCATGGGCGCTTGTACCAGCAAAGAATGAAGAATGCATTCTACAAGAAGGTACGCTTGCGCAAGTTCCATAAGGGAGACCTTGTGCTAAAGAAAATGTCCCATGCTGTCAAGGACAATCGAGGAAAATGGGCCCCAAACTACGAAGGGCCTTTTGTTGTGAAGAGGGCTTTTTCCGGAGGAGCCCTGGTGCTTACCAACATGGATGGCGAAGAGCTACCTTCACCCGTGAATTCTGATGTCGTCAAGCGATATTATGCTTAGAATCTGGGGCAATTAAGGATGTCGCTGCATGTTCTTTATCTTTATGTGTTTTCTGGATTTCCCCCAGGGATTCCCCGTCTACTGTATCTCTCGTTACAATCTCTTAAAGAAGTGAACGTGGGTTCGAGGCTTTAGTCCTCACATTGGTTTCAAACCTTGCGTTAATTTGTGATCACCTGAGCCCTTCCGCTCAGTTCATGGGATGCCCCAAGCGCTTAATTAAAATTGAACCTAAACCAACTTCCACTAAAATTTGCTGCGTTTGAAAACATTCATGCATAAGCGTACGCATGCATATTGTTGTGGTAAAACAGGGGCAGGATCATCTTGAGCTACCTTCTGGGGTAGAGACAAAACTAGAACAGCAGAAATCAATCAAGGTAAGACAACGACGCGGTCAAGATTGGCCACACCTGGTTGTTTCTTACTTGCAGGTACATAGGGACGGATGCAAGTGGGGAAGGGGTCACGACCGACCGATCGTTGCCCCTTCTCTGCGCTAAACAAACAGAGAACGTCGCTGCAAGGCAACCCAGTATCCTTTGTGTTCGTAGTTTTCTTTTACTATTTGTTTGTTTTAAAATAAGTAATTGACGCCTAATTCTAACTTAAGTAAGTTCAAGTTAGGCGAGACGCTAACCCATGAAAAAGGAGGGGACATGGTTAATGTTCCCCTCAAAAAAAAAAAAAAGTAGCAGGTTAGCTCGCCTGGGCGAGCAACCCCTGCACTCAAAATAAAAAAAAAAACGAAGGAGGGGAACGTTTTTGTATCCAAAAACTTCCCCCCTTCATTCAAGAAAGAGAGAACACGAAGGCTTGCGGTTTCTTGCTCCCCTAAGCCTTTTGATCACGTTTTGCTTTCGTTTTTGGTGTTTCAATTCATTCCAACAAGTAAGTATTCCATCCTTGAGGTTTTTGCTTCCCATTGATGTGTTTTCTTCATCTTTTGGTGCCTTAAATTGTGAGAACATGCTTATAATTGTGAGGCAGTTTTGGTTTGCTTTGATGCTTGTTTTCTTGAATTAAGGATTTGAAGGAAAAGGCCTTAGGCCTAGGTCGTATTCTGAAGCAATGGGGCATCCCACATTGCTCCCATTCTCTTGCAATTTATGTCCAAACATGCGCCCACCAAGTGCTCGGTGAAATGCCTCAATGACATATGAGCATGGTTTTGAAAGCTTGGGATTGTGGGGCTGTTTCGTATACATAGGGACAGCATGAAGGATTTAAAATGAGGGTCCGAATGTAATTCTAGGCCTAGGAACCCAAGTTTTTAATGTCAATGCAAGGAAGCATGACTTATGCCTAGGGATCTAATTTTTTGGTTTTGAATGTAAAAAAAAAGGCATGAATATTAGGACATGTTTGAGGGTCTTTTATTAAAATTTAAGTTTGGCTGCCCCATGAGGAATACCTTGCACCTAGGTAGCATGGAAAATACCTTTCAACGGTATATATATATATATATGTGAATATATGACATGAAAATACCTTGCAAAATGAGAGAATAGTAAATAATGCCTTTCAAATATGTATATTTGTGGATAGGTAGCATAAGGAGCCTTTCAAAAAAATGTACCCATGCCAAAGATGGCACAAGAATGCTTCCCAAATGAATATATGATGTGGAATTGCCCCTCAAGTGTAGATTAAATGACATGAAAGTCCATTTTGAATGCAAAAGTGTGTGCATAATGTAATTAGCTTTCCGACATGCATATAAATGAATATGGGAGAAACAATAAAAATTAGTATGATATACATTTCAAACATGTATAGGTAGTTTGTAAATAGCAAATGTTTAGGATATGAACATATGTAATTTTGGGCACAATACCTTGAGCATGCGTGTAAGTATTCTTTCCAAAAAAATATATATGTGTGGTAGCTAGAATGTTTTGAATATCCTTGTATGTTGATATAAATAATAGGGTATTTTCTACACGTGCGTGTGTGCATGAATGGATCATATGAGTTTAGTCTAAATTAGAGAGATTGGCATGACATTTTTTGCGTTAAGATAAGCATTATCTTGTAAAACTAACTTCTGAATGTTTGTTCTCGCTGGAAATGGCCCCGAGGAAGCTTGCCTCAAAGAGATCCAGGAAGGATAAGGCGGCCGAAGGAACTAGTTCCGCTCCTGAGTATGACAGTCACCGCTTTAGGAGCGCGGTACACCAGCAGCGCTTCGAGGCCATCAAGGGATGGTCATTTCTCCGGGAGCGACGCGTCCAGCTCAGGGACGATGAGTATACCGATTTCCAGGAAGAAATAGGTCGCCGACGGTGGGCATCACTGGTTACCCCCATGGCCAAGTTCGATCCAGAAATAGTCCTCGAATTTTATGCCAATGCTTGGACAACAGAGGAGGGCGTGCGTGACATGAGGTCCTGGGTGAGGGGTCAGTGGATCCCGTTTGATGCAGATGCTATCGGCCAGCTCCTGGGATATCCGTTAGTGCTGGAAGAGGGCCAGAAGTACAAATATGGCCAGAGGAGGAACCGGTCTGATGGGTTCGATGAGGAGGCCATCGCCCAGTTGCTATGTATACCGGGGCAAGATTTTGCCCGGACTGCTGCCGGAAGACGGGTGCGGATCATGCGCACCAACATGACCACCCTGACTCAGATATGGATGACTTTGCTGCTCAGCAACATCTTGCCCACCGATCATAATTCCGACCTCCCCCTGCCGAAGTGTCAGCTGGTGTACGCCATCCTGACGCGAATGAGCATCCATGTGGCTCAGTTAATCGCTGATGCCATCTATATTTTTGCAGGTATGGCGCCTACCAGGCACCCTTTGGATCCAGATAAGTCCAACAGGGCCCTGGGATTTCCCGCGCTGATCACAGGACTCTGCCAGTCGTTTGGAGTCCCCGTTGCACCTACCAAGGTGATTCGGCCACCCATCACTCGAGCTTTTATTGAGAAGTACTGCACCCAGAGACAGGCTCAAGGGGATGCTCCGCAGGCCGCAGACGCGCTGCCACCTCATCAGGCTGGCCAGGCTGAGTCGTTTGACATGGAGTAGTATTTACGGCATTTGGTTCGCCAGCAGGCAGCCAACCACCGGGCACATGTACAAACCCATGATTTTCTTTACCAGCTGAGCCTCAGCATGCAGAGTCAGGGCTTCGCTTCTTTTTCATGCCCTACTCTAGACCAGTTCAGGGCAGAGGTCGCATGGCCCGGGGATTGGCCCGAGGCCCAAGCAGGAGAGGCACCCCCAGAGGCTCCCGACGATGGAGAGGAGGCCCACGAGGACCAAGAGATGGCCGATTTGCTTGACTTCTTGGGAGGGAGTGGAGCTACATGACTGGGAGATCCCCCAGATTCATGTTTTCTTTCGTATTTCTTTTATCATTTTTATGTTATGTTATTTTTTTTTACTTGAGAGACTAATGTTTGTTTTTGTTGTTTCGATTGTCATTTGTACAACGCATACATTTTTGTTTGGTTTAGTGTTTATATCGTTATTATCAATGATGTTTGAAATTCTGGAACTATGTAGAGTTTTTCGTTTAGGAACATCGTCCAAAAAATAAAACAAACAAAAATCATGATAAAAATAATAAAAAGAAAAGGAAAGAGAGAGCAAGTAAGGAGAAAAAGAAGGAAAATAGAAGATAAAGAACCAACATGTTTTTGAAAGAGATGATTTCCGACTGTTGATTGAAAGGAAAATTCTCCGATCATAGCTAGTTTTTGAAAAAATGTGTGTACACCTGAAGGGTGGACGCTGTGAAAATTTTCTCGGACGCCCAAAATGGACTCGGATGAATGCACAAATGGATAAAAGAACATGTTTTGGAAACGTTGGGTTGACTAAAATAAGGGAAATGAATCCTGAGCCCTAGCATCACATGACCATAAAAATTTGACACTTGAGTGTCCACATAGGTGCATGCATGACCAGTTTTGCATAAAGTTTCCAAATCATCATTTTTGCATTTATGTCATGGAAATAATGTGGGGCATCCCTTTTTATCCTTGAACCAAACCAAACCCTGACATGTATCATGTCTAGTCATTCTACAAGCCTTGAGCCAAAATCCTAACTTACCATAAACCTTGACCCAGGGTGAGAATGTCAATCCTTACCCCCGGAAGCAGAAAAGAGAAGAAAGGAAATTCCCAATCAAAGAATGGGAGAAAGTAAAAAAAGAAAAAGAAAAGGGAAGGAAAGAAAGTTCCTGATCAAAGAAGCAGAAGAAATGTGCAGAAAGGTCTTTTGACCAGACAATATCTGAACAATACAGAATTGTCACCAAATGAACAAAAGGAAGGAAAGGAAACCAAGACCTAAAGTGGTCTTCTCCCTTTGATTGCCAACCAAAATCCTGTGCGTCGGTGACTTGTTTGCCTCGCGTCAAACAAGAACAGAAAAGGAAAAAGCCAAAGAAATCAAAAGCCAAAAAAATCAAAAGCCAGAAAAAAAAAATCAGATCAATCAAAAGCCGAAAAACCCACCAAAAGAACCCATTTCCAAGGGAAGTCCTATTGATCCATGATCACACATGTAATCTTTGATTTGATAGGAAATAATTCGCAAAGTCAAGTCGTGTCATATCTATGGTTCGAAATTAGGATGAAACACTTACCTGTGCGAGGTTGATACACTCTGAGTGATTTTCTTCTATTTTTGTTGAACCCAGTGTTTCCTCTAAATGGTCATTTAGAAACGAAATGCTAACATCCAAAATCTCATTTATGGTTATGGGGGGGTTTCATCAGCAGACTCTCCTTCCCCGGTAGACGCATTGTTTTTCACTCCAAAAAGCATATGCTGCTCTAATCAGTTGGAATATTTGTCTCTTTACTAAAGCATGTTTGCATTTTAGTGGAGAAAACACCGAGACTTTTTCAAGTCTCACAAGTTATCCAGAACTACGTAGGTCTGAGTTCCTCATTGGAGGATACGTAGGAGAAGAGCCTTGCTTTTGTCGGCCGCTCCACAATCTCTGTCATACTGACCCTGAGGTCATATGACATGCAGAGACAAATTATGGTCATTCCGCACACCTTTTTTCCATTCAGACACAGTTGTGTCCGATGGCACGCAGAGACAAATTATGGTCATTCTGCGCCCTTTTGTCATCCAGAGGTGGCGGGCCCAATGACGTGCGGAGACAAATTATGGTCATTCCGCACACCTTTCTGCCATTCAGACAAAGTTGTGTCCGATGCCACGCAGAGACAAATTATGGTCATTCTGCACCCTTTTGTCATCCAGAGGCGGCGGGCCCGATGACGTGCGGAGACAAATTATGGTCATTCCGCACACCTTTTTGCCATTCAGACACAGTTGTGTTCGATGGCACGCAGAGACAAATTATGGTCATTCTGCGCCCTTTTGTCATCCAGAGGCGGCGGGCCCGATGACGTGCGGAGACAAATTATGGTCATTCCGCACACCTTTTTACCATTCAGACACAGTTGTGTCCGATGGCACGCAGAGACAAATTATGGTCATTCTGCGCCCTTTTGTCATCCAGAGGTGGCGGGCCCGATGACGTGCGGAGACAAATTATGGTCATTCCGCACACCTTTTTGCCATTCAGACACAGTTGTGTTCGATGGCACGCAGAGACAAATTATGGTCATTCTGCGCCCTTTTGTCATCCAGAGGCGGCGGGCCCGATGACGTGCGGAGACAAATTATGGTCATTCCGCACACCTTTTTGCCATTCAGACACAGTTGTGTCCGATGGCACGCAGAGACAAATTATGGTCATTCTGCGCCCTTTTGTCATCCAGAGGCGGCGGGCCCGATGACGTGCGGAGACAAATTATGGTCATTTCGCACACCTTTTTGCCATTCAGACACAGTTGTGTCCGATGCCACGCAGAGACAAATTATGGTCATTCTGCGCCCTTTTGTCATCCAGAGGCGGTGGGCCCGATGACGTGCGGAGACAAATTATGGTCATTCCGCACACCTTTTTGCCATTCAGACACAGTTGTGTTCGATGGCACGCAGAGACAAATTATGGTCATTCTGCGCCCTTTTGTCATCCAGAGGCGGCGGGCCCGATGACGTGCGGAGACAAATTATGGTCATTCCGCACACCTTTTTGCCATTCAGACACAGTGGTGTTCGATGGCACGCAGAGACAAATTATGGTCATTCTGCGCCCTTTTGTCATCCAGAGGCGGCGGGCCCGATGACGTGCGGAGACAAATTATGGTCATTCCGCACACCTTTTTGCCATTCAGACACAGTTGTGTCCGATGGCACGCAGAGACAAATTATGGTCATTCTGCGCCCTTTTGTCATCCAGAGGCGGCGGGCCCGATGACGTGCGGAGACAAATTATGGTCATTCCGCACACCTTTTTGCCATTCAGACACAGTTGTGTCCGATGCCACGCAGAGACAAATTATGGTCATTCTGCGCCCTTTTGTCATCCAGAGGCGGCGGGCCCGATGACGTGCGGAGACAAATTATGGTCATTCCGCACACCTTTTTGCCATTCAGACACAGTTGTGTTCGATGGCACGCAGAGACAAATTATGGTCATTCTGCGCCCTTTTGTCATCCAGAGGCGGCGGGCCCGATGACGTGCGGAGACAAATTATGGTCATTCCGCACACCTTTTTGCCATTCAGACACAGTTGTGTCCGATGGCACGCAGAGACAAATTATGGTCATTCTGCGCCCTTTTGTCATCCAGAGGCGGCGGGCCCGATGACGTGCGGAGACAAATTATGGTCATTTCGCACACCTTTTTGCCATTCAGACACAGTTGTGTCCGATGCCACGCAGAGACAAATTATGGTCATTCTGCGCCCTTTTGTCATCCAGAGGCGGTGGGCCCGATGACGTGCGGAGACAAATTATGGTCATTCCGCACACCTTTTTGCCATTCAGACACAGTTGTGTTCGATGGCACGCAGAGACAAATTATGGTCATTCTGCGCCCTTTTGTCATCCAGAGGCGGCGGGCCCGATGACGTGCGGAGACAAATTATGGTCATTCCGCACACCTTTTTGCCATTCAGACACAGTTGTGTCCGATGGCACGCAGAGACAAATTATGGTCATTCTGCGCCCTTTTGTCATCTAGAGGCGGCGGGCCCAATGACGTGCGGAGACAAATTATGGTCATTCCGCACACCTTTTTGCCATTCAGACACAGTTGTGTCCGATGCCACGCAGAGACAAATTATGGTCATTCTGCGCCCTTTTGTCATCCAGAGGCGGTGGGCCCGATGACGTGCGGAGACAAATTATGGTCATTCCGCACACCTTTTTGCCATTCAGACACAGTTGTGTCCGATGGCACGCAGAGACAAATTATGGTCATTCTGCGCCCTTCGTCAATTGCGGCCGACAAGCCTGTTGACACGCGGAGATTTACGTCATCTTCCGCGCTCACAAGATCTGTCATACTGACTGTTGAGTCACGCTGATGGGCAGAAATACCCGAGTGGTTATCCGTATAAACATTCTTTTGCTATCTGTAAGACAGAACGCTTGATAGCATGCAGAGACTGACATCGTCTTCTGCACCTTTTGTTCCCCCAGGGACAACAAGTCAGTTGCATGCAGAGATATTTTATGGTCACCTGCGACTCTCGTCAACCGAGAGGAACGAAATTAGTGTCTTATCTTTACTTCCCTTTTATCTCCAATAAAAGACAAGTAAAGAAGGGCAACTGTCATACCCTAATTTCGTCCGGGGACCTGTGCTTGATGACATGCAACTTTTGTTTGGTCCTTGTGAGGTGCTTGGCACCCATCATTAGGCAATTTGTGAAGTTCTGGGACATGCCGGAAATCAAAAGAAAATATTGATGCACAATCTGTAAGGTTCCGTGACACACCGGAAATCAAATGGAAACATCGTTGCACAATTAGTGAGGTTCCATAACATTCCGTAAGTCAAAAAAGAGGATGATTATGTAATCCGCAAGGTTCCGTAACATTATGGAAAGAAAACAAGTATCGTTACGAAATTCGTAAGTTTCCGTAACTTTACGAAAAAAGAATCACCAAAAAAAGGCAGGGGGTGTACTTAGTAAAAATGGGGGTGCAAATAGCAACCAGGCCCACATGGGCCCTCCAGAAGATTCCTCCAGAAGGCTGTTGCTTCTGGAGGAAGCAACCCTGCTCGCCTGGGCGAGCTGGGTGGCAAGCTTCTCCCCCAATTTTCTATAAATAGGGGGAGAAGTGAAGTAGAAAAGGGTTCAGCCCCTTTGGCACTTCTCTCTCTTTCGAATTTGCTTAGGAAAATTGTTTCCGTGAAGAAAATCCAAGCCGAGGCGCTTCCGTAACGTTTCTGTGAGTGATTTCGCGATGGTTTTCGACCGTTCTTCGACGTTCTTCATTCGTTCTTGATCGTTCTTCAGTCTTCAACGGGTAAGTACCTCAAACCAAGCTTTTCAATTCATTCTATGTACCCGTGGTGGTCCACATTTGGTTTCATGTATTTTTATTCTCGTGTCATTCACTTTTTATACCCCCTTTTGACATGCTTAAGCCATTTTATTTAAGTCATTTCTCGCTTAACCTAAAAATAAAATAAATTTCCACCGATAGTTTGAATTGTATTATCCGTTAACTTTGGTTGAAATGAATTCCGACCGATCGGTCGTGCCGCAACCACGTTGGAAACCAAAAAAAGAGGTAAATAATAATATAATAATAAAAAATTAAAAAAATACCCCTTTAGTAAAATAAAGCGAAAAATCAATTGGACGTTTTCTCTTTGGGATTTCTCATTCTTAATCGAATTGACTAATAACTAAAGTGAAACTAAGGCTAAAATCAACTCGCCTAGTCAAGCTCGTCCACAAAAATAGGTTTTTGGAAGTTTATCATTTCAATTTCTTACTAAGTAAAATGGATCATTTTTAAGGTCAAACGCCTTAAAATGATCACCTTTCAAGTAAAAAAGAATCACTTGATTCACGCATAAGAAAGAACTACGTAGGTCTGATTTCCTCGTCGCAATTGAGGAATACGTAGGAGCAAAGGGAAACACCCTTGTCGACCACAAAAAGAGAAAAAATATAAAAAGGGTATAAAGGATATAAAGACATAAAAGGGAACGTAAAAATCAAAGTCATGTTTGCACATTCGATTAAAGGCTGTCGTCCCTTGTGACGGACGTATGGGGTGCTAATACCTTCCCCGTGCGTAAATACAACTCCCGAGCCTTTCACTTAAAAGTTCGTAGATCGCGTCTTTTCCGGTTTTTCCGACATTTTCCTCAAATAAACGTTGGTGGCGACTCCGCGCGTATTCCTTTCGTGGAACACGCATCCCGCGAGTCACGCATCACCCTCCCGCCGAAGGGTAGGTTGCGACAAAAGGCATAAAAAAGACATAAGAACGTATAAAGGGAAAATAACATAAAATTGAAGTCACATTTGCACATTCGATTAAGGGTTGCCGTCTCTTGTGACGGACGTGTGGGGTGCTAATACCTTCCCCGTGCGTAAATACAACTCCCGAACCTTTCACTTAAAGTTCGTAGATCACGTCTTTTCCGGTTTTTCCGACATTTTCCTCAAATAAACGTTGGTGGCGACTCCGTGCACATTCCTTTCTTGGAACATGCTCCCGCGAGTCACGCGTCGCCCTCCCGCCGAAGGGTAGGTTGCGACAAATAGTAATCGATTACCAGTGACTGATTTCAAAAAATAAATTACCAAAAGTCACAATTCTTAAAGCGACTTATTTCTGAAGAGTTTTTCAAAAGTCACAACTTTTAAAGTGACTAGTTTTCAAAAGAGTCACAATTTTTAAAAGGTGACTAGTTTTTAAAGAAATTGCCAAAAGTCACAAACTTTAATTTGAGTCATCAAATGATTATAAATATGTGACCATGGCACGAATTTCAAATACAACTAAGAGTGATTCCTTTCATTCAAAAAGACTGATTTCTTTCATTCATTTCTCTTCATTTTTCTAAGAGTTTTTGTTCAATACTTTCTCTTTCAAGAAAAGTTCATTGACCAGAAACTTGTGCTATTCTTTTTCTTCATTCCCTTCTTTCTCTTCTCAAAAGATTCAAAGGACTAATCGCCTGAGAATTCTTTTGTTTCTTCCCTTCTCCCTCTTGGCAAATGATTTCAAAGGACTAACCGCCTTAGATATCTTTTGTTTCTTACAAAAGATTTCAAAGGAATAACCGCCTGAGATATCTTTTTCCCTTTCCCTTTATACAAAAGATTTCAAAGGACTAACCACCTGAGATATCTTTTGTATCCCCCTCACAGAGAATTCAAGGGACTAACCGCTTAAGAATTCTTTGTCCTAACACATTGGAGGGTACATCCTTTGTGGCACAAGTAGAGGGTACATCTACTTGGGTTGTTATACTGAGAAAAAGAGAGGGTACATCTCTTGCATATCAGTTCAAGTGGAGGGTACATCCACTTGGTTTTTCAAAGAGAACAAGGGA
The DNA here is from genome assembly GCF_004193775.1 of Glycine soja. Lineage (NCBI taxonomy): Eukaryota > Viridiplantae > Streptophyta > Magnoliopsida > Fabales > Fabaceae > Glycine > Glycine soja. The sequence continues at coordinate 32,105,527 of NC_041019.1, forward strand.
GGGTACATCCCTTGTGGATCTTTGGCTTGTAAAGGATTTTACAAGGTTGAAAGAAATCTCAAGAACCGTTGGTTTCTTGGGGACTGGATGTAACCATGGGTTGTTGCCTAACCAGTATAAATCTTGTGTTTGTCTTCTTCTTCCCTACACTCTTTAATTTCCACTGTGTACTTTTAATTGCCGCTTTTACTTTTGGTTAAGTTATTGTTTATGTTCTTTACTTTCTTAACTTAGTAGTAAAAGCCTAGTTGAATCTAGTAACATTAAGAAGGATAAATTTTTAATTAGTCAAGACACATTAATAATTAATTCAACCCCCCTTTCTTAATTATTCTGAGGCCACTTGATCCAACAGGGGCCTCATAAGGTGTTGGTTGTGGTGGTGTGTGTTGGTCTGCTCTGATTATGTTGGGAGGAGAAATGAGAGGAGGAGATGTAGGTGTTGTTGAATTGGGTGATTGGCTATGTAGTGGGGAAGATTGGATATTGGCATGAGGGATAATATTGGTTAAGGGTATATGAGGCACACGTGGTAACTGTTCAGAATTTGAGATTGATGAGGGTGTTGGAGGATTTTTAGGAGATGATGAGAGGAAAAATATCTACCAAAAATTGAAGATGTCTGGAATAATAGGTTTTGTTATTTTAAAATTGTAACAGATGTATCTGAGTGGGGTTGTAGCCAAGGAAAAGGCATGGTTCAAATCTTTGTTCTAGTTTGTTGTTTGTATTGTGTTTAAGCCAGGGAAAACAGAGACAACCAAATGTTTTTAATTTTGTGTAATTGGGTGGTTTGTCAAATACAATATGGTAAGGGGTGGTCATGCCTAGGCTGGTGGTAGGTAATCGATTAATGAGATATGCTGCAGTTTGAAAAGCATATGGCCAAAAGTTAGGAGAAAGGGAAGCATTATTGAGGAGACAACATGCAGTTTCAGTTAGGTGTCGGCGTTTACTTTCAGAGAGACCATTATGTTCAGGTGTATGAGGAGGGGTAGTTAGATGATAAATACCATGCTATTGAAAAAAAGGAACCAAGTTTTATAAATTCACTGCCATTATCAGAATAAAAGGTTTTGATTTTTGTGGTGAATTGCTTTTCCACTAGATTTTTAATATATTGGAAAAGTAGTGAGACATCAGATTTAAGTTTCATAGGATAAAGCCATACATATTTGGAGAAGTGATCAATAAAAATGACATAGTAACAAAAACCATTAATTGAATTAAAAGGAGCAAGGCCCTAAACATCAAAGTACACAATTTCTAAAGGGTAGCTACTAGAGATACTAGACCTAGAAAAGGGTAGCCTGTACACATTATCTTCATTTAGTCCTAGCAGGGCCAAGATCATCAAGACGGTGCCTGATTAGAGCCAATTCACTAGCAATGGACTAAATAGACTACAAGTAGCAAGAGACAAAAGATATGACTTTGGAGACAGAATTTAGACGATCCTTAAGCGACATAATTGGAGATCGAGATCTGTTAGAGAAGGCTTGTTGGAGAGCAAGCCAGGTAGCACGAGAGGTAAAATAATTTATCTTGGCGGATCCATAGGGAATAGTTTGGGTTAGGTGCTGCAGACTCACCAACACCAATGGTTTTGGGAGGGCAAGGTGTGTCACCAGTGACATGACCAACAAGATCACGGCTATAAGGAGAGAGTCAACCTGTTCAAACCACACAGGATAATTGGAAGAGTTGAGTTTGATAGGGAGTTGAGTAGTAATGTTGAACTCCACCAGATCTTTTAAGTTGGAGGAGACATTTGAGTTAGTAAGGGAGGTTTCAAAGGTAGACATGGCAGGATCAAAGAAAGGAAAGTTGTTAAGTAATAGGCTAATCTGATACCATAAAGAGAGATCTAAACATATACTTTTATTAATTAATTGAGTGATACATCAGGATTGTATATATACAGCTTTGGGGATAACAAAATCAACTAACTAGTAGCTACAAAATAGGATCTAAACTACTTAAAGATAAAGTTGTTGTAACAAAAGAATAAAAGATAACAACAATATAAAATAGTCTTAACAATAGCTAACAGATATAATTCTAGCTTTTTTGTTTTGGAGAATAATTCTAGTTTTCTTCGTTTTCTACTACAATTTTGTTTGCTATTGATTAATGGAAGACTAAGTCTCCAGCATTGTTTTCTCTGGAGGATCAAGCACAGCTTTTTTAGTGGTTTTATTATTACTATTGCATTTTGCTCAGTTTTTCCTCTTCACCAATTACTCTGTATTTGTTGCTACTAATCCATGCATGCTTAGTGCTTGATTAATTGTCTCTGTGCTTAATTTACGTTCATGTTTAATGATCAGTTTCATTCATGATTAATTGGTGTATGTGTTGCTTAATCACATAATGAATGCCTTATGTTAAATTTCACTTAGTAATTTAATTTAGGGTTGGATTAAATGGTTGAACTGATAAAGGATAAATCCTCGTAACCTAGGATAAGAGACTTGCTTGTGAATCAAGGGGAAACAACGTGTTTTAATTATGATATTTTCTAATTCAAGTTTACTTGCTGTTTAATTTACAAAAAACAAACAACCCCCCCCCATTCGTTACTATTTTATTACTATCTGTTATGAACATTTGGTTGACCATTGCTCGTTGGGACACGACCTAGGATCACTTCCTAGATACTGCATTTTTAATGTTTATTTGATTCGGGTACGACCTCGATCAAATTTGACGCTGTTGCCGGGGAGTAGTGGGCCAAAGGTTCATAATAGTGTTTAGTTATCTTATTTTGTGTAGCGTTATGTTTTGCATTTCAATTGCATTCCCTGTTTAGCCACTGTTTTAGCGACTGATTCAGCGACTGATTCAACCTTTTGTTTTACTGTGAACATTGATGAACAATGATTAGCGATTGAGAATTAGCAACGGATTTTGCAATTTAATTAACGATTTTTGTTTTGATAGTTAGAGTTGTTATTTTTGGCTGATTTTTTGTGTGGTAGCTTCTTTTGATCCATATTTTGTGTGAAAAATACCAGGAGCACTTGGTGTTACATTATTTGAGAGAGACAAAAATTTTTGGAATTTGTTTTTAGCAAAACTTAAAACGGCCATAACTTTTGCTCCGGGTATCAAAATAACTATTATTATATATGCATTTGGGGTAGAAAAAAATTTCCCATATTGTGGCAACCCCCTGAAGCCGGTTGGGGTCTCCCAAAATCCAAAAATCAGCCGTTCCACCATAGAGCCCCCTGATGTCCAAGAAGATCATATCTTTCTAAAGGCTTTTCCACATTCTCTAGAGGGAGTGGCAAAAGATTGGCTATACTACCTTGCTCCCAGGTCCATTTTCAGCTTGGATGACCTTAAGAGGGTGTTCTTGGAGAAATTCTTCCCTGCATCTAGGACCACTACCATCAGAAAAGACATTTCAAGCATAAGGCAACTTAGTGGAGAGAGGTTGTATGAGTACTGGGAAAGATTCAAGAAATTGTGTGCAAGTTGTTCTCACCACCAGATTTCTGAGCAACTCCTTCTGCAATATTTCTATGAGGGACTTAGCAACATGGAGAGGAGTATGATTGATGCTGCCAGTGGTGGATTAGTGATATGACCCCTGCTGTGGCTAAGAATTTGATTGAGAAGATGGCTTCCAACTCCCAACAATTCAGTGCAAGAAATGATGCTATTGTCCTTAGAGGATTCCATGAGTTGGCCATGGATTCATCTTCATCTGCTGAAAATAAAAAACTTGAGGGAAAACTTGATGCCTTGGTCAACCTAGTAACTCAGCTTGCCATGAATCAGAAATTTGCACCTGTTGCAAGAGCCTGTGGTCTATGTTCTTCTGTAGATCACCATACAGATCTCTGTCCTTCTTTGCAGCAATCTGGAGTCAATAAGCAACCTGAAGCTTATGCTGCAAACATTTATAATAGACCTCCTCAATGGCAAAACCAACAACAGCAGAATAATTATGACCTTTCAAGCAACAGATACAATCCAAGTTGGAGGAATCATCCAAATCTGAGATGGACAAGTCCTCCACAACAACAACAGCTTGTCCCTCCTTTTCAGAATGTTGCTGGTCCAAGCAAGCCATATGTTCCTCCTCCAATACAGTAGCAACAACAACAGTAGTCACAACAAAGACAACAAGCAACTGAGGCTCCTCCTCAACCTTCCTTAGAAGAGTTAGTGAGGAAAATGACCATCCAGAATATGCAATTTCAGCAAGAGACAAGAGCCTCCATTCAGAATCTAACAAATCAGATGGGGCAGATGGCTACTCAGTTGAACCAAGCTCAGTCCCAAAATTCTGACAAATTGCCTTCATAAACTGTGAAGAATCCGAAAAATGTGAGTGCCATCACCTTGAGGTCTGGCAACCAAATTCAAGTGCCTCCACCAGTAGCAGCACCTACACCTGAAAAAGAGGATGAGATAGTTGCACAAAAGAGAAAGCTTCCTAACAAAAATTTTCATGCAGGTGGACCTTCTTCTAGTAATTATGACTTACAACAGCCTCTTATCCCTCTTCCATTCCCACCTAGAGCAATCCCAAACAAAAGGATGGAAGAAGCGGAAAAGGAGATCTTGGAGACCTTCAGAAAAGTAGAGGTGAACATACCTCTACTAGATGTCATCAAGCAGATTCCAAGATATGCCAAGTTTCTAAAGGAGCTGTGCACCCACAAAAGGAAGCTCAAAGGCAATGAAAGGATTAGCATGGGTAGAAATGTGTCAGCATTGATAGGTAAATATGTTCCTCACATTCCTGAGAAATGTAAGGACCCAGGTACTTTCTGTATACCTTGCATTATTGGGAACAATATATTTGAGAATGCCATGCTAGATCTAGGAGCATCAGTTAGTGGCATGCCTCTGTCCATTTTCAATTCTTTATCTCTTGGACCTTTGCAATCTGCATGTGGTGATTTATTTGGAAAATAGAAGTGTTGCTTATCCCGCAGGTTTCATAGAGGATGTGCTGGTTCGGGTTGGTGAACTTATTTTTCCTGATGATTTTTATGTTCTTAATATGGAAAAGGGATTTTCCCATGGTTCAAATCCAATTATTTTAGGCAGACCATTTATGAAAATAGCCCGAACCAAGATAGATGTTTACGTTGGCACATTGTCTATGGAATTTGGTGATATTGTTGTTCATTTTAACATTCTTGATGCCATGAAACATCCATCTTAGGATCATTCTATTTTTCGTGTTGAGATAATTGATCAGATTATATGTTTGATTTTGATTCTGTTCTTCATGGTAGGAAACATCCATTTTTATCTGATTTGCATACTTGTCATTCCTTATGCATTGAATCTGAACCTGAGTTTGAATTTGATCCTGTGTCTGACTTTTATGCTGAGAGTGAATTTGAATTTAAGTCTAGTGTTGTACCTCTTGATGTCGATTTTTTAGAGTCGGAATGCACTAACCATGTTGTAGGAAGTACATATACTTCTGACTTGCTTTATGAGATACAGGCTGAGGAACCTTCTTCTACTCCTACCCTGGTTCCTCCCACTGTTCAGCCACCACCCACACCAGAGTTGAAGCCTTTACCAGCAACCCTCAAATATGCTTACCTGGAGGACAAGGAAAAATTTCTGGCAATCATCTCTGCATCCCTTGTTGCTGCTAGTTCTCAAGAAGCACAAGAAAGCCATTGGATGAACTTTACCAGACACTCCTGGTATTAGGCCATCTACCTACATGCATAGGATACTTGTAGAGGATGGAGCTAAGCCAGTGAGGCAGCCACAGCGGCGACTCAACCCCGTCATTCTAGATGTGGTGAAAAAGGAAGTGACCAAGCTCTTACAAGCTGGAATCATCTACCCCATTTCTGACAGCCAGTGGGTGAGTCCAGTCCAAGTGGTTCCTAAGAAGACAGGCCTCACAGTGATCAAGAATGAAAAGGATGAGCTTATTCCCATAAGAGTGCAGAACAGCTGGCGAGTCTGCATTGATTATAAGAGGCTGAATCAGGTAACTAGAAAAGATCATTTTCCCCTGCCTTTCATTGATCAAATGCTTGAGCGCTTGGCAGGTAAGTCTCATTACTATTTTCTTGATGGTTTTTCTTGTTATTTACAAATTCATATTGCTCCTGAGGATCAAGAAAAGACCACATTCACCTGTCCCTTTGGCACTTTTGCCTATAGGAGGATGCCCTTTGGCCTATGCAACGCCCCTGGTACCTTCCAACGGTGTATGCTTAGCATTTTCAGTGATTTTTTAGGGGGTTGCATAGAGGTGTTTATGGATGATTTTACTGTTTATGGATCCTCTTTTGATGCATGTTTGGATAGTCTGGATAGAGTTCTTAATAGATGCATTGAAACTAACCTTGTGCTGAATTTTGTAAAATGTCACTTCATGGTAGAACAAGGTATAGTTTTAGGGGGCATATAATTTCGAATAGGGACATAGAGGTAGACCCTGCAAAAATAGATGTTATTTCACAATTTCCTTACCCCTCTTGCATGCGAAAGGTTCGTCCTTTTCTTGGTCATGCAGGGTTTTATAGGCGCTTTATCAAGGATTTTAGCAAAGTGGCCCTTCCACTATCTAATTTGCTGCAAAAGGAGGTGGAGTTTGATTTTGATGACCAATGCAAAGAGGCTTTTGATTGCCTCAAGTGCGCAGTGACTACCACCCCTATCATTCCAGCACCTGATTGGACAGCCCCATTTGAGTTAATGTGCGATGCATCCAATTACGCATTGGGGGTTGTCCTTGCTCAAAAGATTGATAAGTTGCCTCGGGTGATCTACTACGCTTCCAGAACTTTGGATGCTGCTCAAGAAAATTACACTACCACAGAGAAGGAGGTATTAGTGATAGTTTTTGCTCTTGAAAAATTTCGTTCATATTTGCTTAGTACTCGTGTTATTGTTTATACTGACTATGCAGCTCTAAAGTACATGTTGAAGAAGTCTGAATCAAAGCCTAGATTGATCAGGTGGATGCTTTGGCTCCAAGAGTTTGATTTGGAGATCCGTGATCGGAGCGGTGCGCAGAACCTCATGGCTGACCATCTGAGTAGGATTGAGCGTGTGCTTGAGGACTCACCCATTCAGGATGATTTTCCAGATGACCATTTCTACATTATGTATAGTATTTCTGATTCCTTCCCCACTCCCTGGTTTGCTAATATTGTGAATTATTTGGTTGCTTCTGTTTTTCCTCCCTTAGCATCTAAAGCTCAAAATGATAAAATTAAGAGTGATGCTAAGCATTATATTTGGGATGACTAAAACTAATAAAGGGAAATGCTTACTCTAGTCCTAAGTAATAGTGGGAGCCTCAAACTTTATATTTTCCAGCTTGAACAAGTAATTGAAGTAAGCTAAAGGTGGAGTAACTTGATGCACCAAAAGCTATGAAGGTTATTGAACTTAAAAGTGTGTTTGTCTTGTCTTTCTATTTCCCATAGTAGCTGCCTAAGATGAATTTGAGCTTGCTCTTTTAATAGGCCTAAATGTCTTCTAATTAGTTTGAGTGCAAATCATTCATTAGATGAATCAAGATGTTTAGTTGAAAGTGAAAGTTATCCATGTACTGAAACACATGTTACTTTGATGTTTACATAATTACTATATTCTTACCTCCTGTCTTGCTAGCTACCAGAAAGCATAAATTATATAAAGGAGCTAAGAATACAATAGATACTTGAGCTACAAGTGGTAAACTGGAGGCTGAAACTTCGAGCTCTTAAGTCTCATTATATAGGCAACCTATATTGTCAAAAAATGTGTTTAAATATGTCAAGTTTTCAACCACATGTAGTACTTGCAAAGGCATTTTTCTCTTGAGGTAACAAGTGAAATCTTTGATGAGAAATTCTGAAGTCCTTAAATAAATAGGCCAAACACTTAACAGGAAGTAGTGGCTTACCTTAAGGTGAGTGATCAATGAATTATTGGAGCACCTAGGTCACATCCCTTACAATTTTTTTCTTTTCTTTTGGGCCTTGGAAAAATGCTTCATTTTTTGAGTATCTACATTATCATTCTCTTTGAGTGCTTACACACATAAGTTGGTATTTAAGGATATAGTAAATTGATGTGTTTACTGCGTGATTAACTTGGGAGAAGAACCAAGACATACATTATAGAGACAATGTCTCATGCTGCTTAAAGGAAATTTGAACACACTACACTATGCACACATGCCAAAGCACATAAAAAAATAAGCCTAAGGTTAGTTAATGATTGGCAGACATAAATTGCTCATTGGCAGATATAAATTGGTTCGATGTTTATTTTCATAATCAGGTAGTTAAAATCACTTTTCTAAGACCTTTCATATGCATGTTTTTTTTTTTGGTTTAGTCTATGTCAGATCAAATTGAGCAAATAGGGGTCATAGTATAAACTCAATAGACGGTTTGTTTTATTGAAGATATCATTTATTTATATTTGTTAATACAGATCTAACATATTTAGTTTGATCAATGATATTCCATGTGTTTTTAAAGTTGTGGCTGACAGGAAACCAGTTAAGGACAAGCCAACTACGAATGTTGGAAGCAAATCTAGGGAAATGCCAAGGTTAGTGTATTTCTTTCCAGGTGTAATTGTTTGTTTGTTTCTTGAGTAGCAACACTCTTTTAAATACACTTATTAGCTGAAATTGTTAGGAAATCACAAATTTATCGGTCACATTTCTTATTTAATTATACAAAAAATATCTTTTTAATATATTTTTTTATTATATAAAATGTGTTTGATTTGGTTATATATCAAACATAAAAAGTTTTGAAAAAACTGATTCCCCACCACCAAGGCCACAAACTTCTCCACAATATATATTCAGGAGTCATGACTAACCAAACCCACTAGGCATAGGCAATGGCGATGATGCAAACTCAGTGGTCACCCTTTTCTATCCTGTCAATACTATTATTTAACAAAGATCAAATATTAAAACATAGCACTAATTTCAGATTCAGGCATATCCTTTCAAACCCGTGATGATCAATTCTCATTGATCTTAAAAAAAATACTCATGTTGTTTACAATTTTTTCTTTTGTTTGTGAGGTGAATATAATACAGATCTTGCAGAGTGATATATATATATATATATATATATATATATATATATATATATATATATATATGGCAAGCTTGAGTTGAGGTTAGTATCTTGCATACTAATTGAAACGACGGACGATTAAATTACATTTTAAAATAATTCTTATTTTTATATAAATTGTAAATAAAATCAGTGCATAATAAACTGTAGAATTGTGTAATTTAGTTTTTTCTTAGCTAAAATTTATATTAATCATATATTAATATACAAATTAAAATCAAATTTTTAAGATAGCATATTAATTCCATTGAAAAGTCGAGAATGTCAAGAATAATAGTGAAACTTAGTTCCTTCATAATTAAAATTTATATTAATCATGTATAATTTTATAAATGAAAATTAAAATTTTAAAATAACATGAATTTTTTGTCAAAAAATAAAATTAACTTTAAAAGTCGAGAATGTAAAAAAAATGAATAATCAAAGTTTTTTTTCTCTCTTCACAACTATCTGAACTTTGTTTTTTGGTCTGCTAGCTCCCACACATGTGCCTTAGGCAATGGCGCCTCCAGTCTAGGTGTACTTAATTTGATGTACTTAATAGGATGTCTCTTGTGTGTTTATATGTACAACATTTGCATATTCAGTCTATCATGCCAGCTCCTAGTACATCGACTACCATAGTGGATGGAACTGAGCACCATGTTGATGATACTTAGGTTGATCATCCTCATGACATGTCAAACGACCATTAACTCCTGGTTATTTTAGTTTGATTATGTCATGTTAGTTATGAATTTGAACTTTATTAAACTTTGAATTTGCACTTTTTCAATCTTTAAAATAGAACTTTGTTATTAGATGTATTCACTCATTATGAATGTCCACTTATATTTATAAGTTTGATTATCCAATTTAATTTAAAATTATATTTACAGTCGATATATTAAGTAGGTCAAAATGTAATATGGAAAAATAAAAAATACAACATATTTTCGTTTAGTGATTGAATCTGCGGCCGATATTGTATTTTTAATCAGTTTAATATTTAAAATCAAAAATTGAATAGCGACTGAATTAGCAACCGAAATGCATTTTATTCTAAAATTAATTATTTACTAGCGACCAAACTAGCGACTGAAGTATTTTTTATGTATTCTATTATAAACTTAGCCACTGAATTAGCGACCAAAAGTCATTTTTTTTAATTTTATTTTAAAATTAATTATTCAATAGATAATGAAAATTATTTTTATTTCATTTATATTTAAAATTAATTATTCAAAAGCCACCAAAAATAGCCACCAAATATTATTTTAATTTATTTTACATTTAAACTTTTATTTTTTATTAGCGACCAAATTTGGGACAAAGTATGCTGAATTGTTCCCAAGCAAAATAACAATCAAATATGTAGTGATCAAATTTTACTTTCTTGTGACCAAATGTGTCGGTCTCTAAGTACCGACCGAAATGGTATTTGGTGACTAATGACTTAGTGACTAGGGTTTTTGCGACCACAACATTTGGCGCTATTTTGGTCGCTGACAGTTTTTGCGACTGAATTTCTCAGTCGCTAAATCATGTTATTTTTTAGAATCTTTGGTCCCTACTATATACTGTCTTCTTTCCGTGTTTAAATTGGATAAAGCTTGTATTTTTCTCATAGATTGGACATGCGTGATGTCCTTTGACACTATATCCAGTCAAATTTTCATATGTTGAAAAGTGATTAATGGTACAAAAAACAATAGTACGCAACTTGAAGGTCTACTGTAGATTCTTATCCCACACATCAACCCCATCTTCCAACAATTTTTTCAAGTCTTCGATTAACGAACTTAGATACACATCAAAATCATTCCTTGGCTACCTTAGACCCGCAATCCTCATACAAAGCAATATGTACTTTCGCTTGATGCATAACCAATGAGGAGGGTTGTAAATCATCAGCAAAGCAGGCCATGAATTATGGTTAGTGCTTAAGTTATCAAAAGGATTCATTCCATCTGAAGCAAGATCAAGCCTAAGGTTTCTTGGGTCGTTTGCAAAATCTGGATAGAAACGATCAATTGTCTTCCATTGTGGAGAATCAGTTGATTGTCGAAGCAGTCCATCAGTTTTCTACCATTTGCATGCCACGTAAGGTTTTTTGTGTCATGCACATTAGCAAACAATCGCTTAAATTGTGGTATTACTAGAAGATACCAGCACCTTTGTTGGACAACTGTTGTTTGTTGTTGCATCATCACTGCATTCGTCTTCTTTCTCTTTGTATCGTGATGCCCCTCATGTAGGGCACTTACGCATTTCTGCATAATGATTTCTGTACAAAATGCAATCATTAGGGCATGCATGGATTTTTTGGTACTCCATTCCCACTGGACATAAAATCTTCTTAGAATCATTTTTTATTTTCTTATACAAAGGTGCATGTGCTTGCTGAAAACCGTCTTGCCCAAGGTCGCGAATCATGTCTTCTATACGATGTCCAATGTCTTCATGAAGAGGCTTAGTTTGAGGGACAATTGGCATGTATGGCAATTCACCATGCCATATCCATTTTGTGTAAGAAGGAATGATCCCATCACATATAAGATGTGATCTTATGTCATTTATCGTTTGGCGTCTCCCATTCCCACATTTAACACAGGGATAGAAAAATTTCCCATGCAAAGAAGTTGCATTGCATTCTATAAATACCAGGAATTGTTCAACCCCACTGTCATACTCATCACTAATGTGTGATGCTTTTATCTAACTTTGATCCATGTTTCTCCTTTGCTGTGACACTTAATGAAGTTATCCGGCATGCACAAAAATCTCATTTTTTTCATTAAAGGTATGGCCCTATCCCATTCAAGACGACATTTTTTATAGTATCTTCATACGTAAAGGGTAATTGTCTTTTGTTAAATTTGACGAAATTTTGACAGCATTTTGCATTGGTCTCCAAGTACACGAGATGAAAATGATGACATGTCATCATCCAACACACTCAAATATGCACTCGGAGAACAAAGTGAAATGCACTATACCAAAATATCGTCAAATTTAAGAAAAGTCAATTATCCTATACGTATGAATCTATAAAAAATTAGTTTTCCTAAACTGTCCAAACGAACAATTCAAGATTGAATACATTGATTAATGCAAACTATTCATATTAATTGTTGTATTCAATCTCAAACGATAAACTAAGGTTCACTCGCAATGCACATAAATGGTTATATAAAACAATAGTCATATATCAACAAGCATATAATAACCACAGGAGTGGGACAAACAAATACATACCTCGAAAAATGATCATTAACAAAATCAAGGAGTGGGAAGACGGCAGTTCTATGGTTTGCACAACTATGGACTCAAGTATACTGATTGTAAAAAAACACTTAACTTCGTTAGTTTGAGTCAAAAACTTGTACCTACTACCAAAACCATTTGCTAAAGATTGAATAGTAAATGAGGCAGAGAAATTGAAACACTATTGTTTTCTTTTTAATTGGTTAAGGATGACCAAAAATAGTGACAAAAATATAACCAAAAAGTAAACAAAACAACAAGCTATTGATGACATGTGCCTTTCAGTTTGTACCCTGTACTTTAAAGCTGAAAGTGACTAACTTTTGCTTAACTTTACAAAACAACAATGGACTTGTGCCTTTCAGTTTTATTTTCCATTTAGAAATTGATTTGTTTATAATTTTCAAAAATATTCTACAAGTTGGACTGTGAGGAAAATTGGGATCTGAGTTCATGAATTCAAGAGTTGGTGGCTTTGTTCATAAAAAAAAAATGTAGGTTGACATTGTGTTTTAAAGAAAGTGAACAATTTATGTATAATCAGTGCTTACATGAACTGTTTATTTAACATGGGTGGTTACATGAATAAAAAAATGTAAATTTTAAAGGGTAAAATAGTCATTGTAAAAATGAAAACCAAAGGGTAGTTACCAGGATCATTTCAATTTTGAAAAATTTCTTTTAACCAAATGGAATATTAGTCAGTCTTATTTTATAATAGTCAATGCCATAAAGCTTGAAAATTAATTACATTCAACATTTTCATAAATTGCACATTCATTTTCTTAAAATTGTAGATAATTTTTTATTGAGAGTGAAAACACACTACTGCAAAACAGACATTTAACGACGGTTAATAGAAATTTTTACATCAAACGTCATTAAAAGTTGAGACTTTTAATGATGGTTATAAAGTAACCGTCGTAGAAAAGCCAAACTTTCTAAGACGATTGTTAGCAAAAGAATCGTCTTAGAAAGTATAATTTCTAAGACAGTTCTTACCTAGGACCATCTTAGAAAGTACCCTTTCTAAGACGTGCTTTAGGTTTGGCTATGATGATCACACGTGACTTACTCCTAGAGTAATAATTTAATCTTCTGCATGTGTCTGTGTAATTTATTATTACTGTTAAACTAAAAGCATGTGTTTTATGTAAAAGCATAGAGAATAAAAACATTGAATTCTTATAGAGACTAAAATTGAATTGAGATATTTCAAGAAATCAAAAAGTATATTTGACCGTAAGGTAGATTTAAGGTACCTATATTCATGGCTGGTGGAAGTGGATATTGAAGTAGGAGCACAAACTGATACAAGGCATTTGAATGCACCAAACTCAAGTACATAGCACCTTTCACAACTGCAATACCCAAAATTTTCTAATTAATAACAACAAATAGTAGTATGCACAATTGACATTATTAGAAGTACTCAAAAGTTCTGTGGGCAATCCCACCTAATGATCCCTTAAGATTTTTAGTGTCAGAGATAAAAAAAGTTTCATGGTTCAAAATAGACCTGCTAGTTGTACATTTGTGTGTTTGTATGCACAAGGAGTTAATTAAGCCAATTTTTTAAAACTCATACTCATCTTTAAATTCAAACAAATTCAGCGATATATATATATATATATATATATATATATATGTTCAAGGTTCCAAGGAACATCACAGTAGAGAACATGGGCCCCAAAAGATCAAATAAATCTTGCTGTTTTTGGCTGTCAACCAAATTAGTTCAGAAAAATAATTAATTAGTAGTCAATATTAATTAACTTGAAAAAGTTTACATGAAATTTAAATGTGAAAGATCATAATTAAGAATACCAAACACATAGTCATGAGAGCAAATTAATCCATCTTTGGTTTCAATATTATTGACAAATAGAACGGATATGTAAACTATTAAATAACTTACATATTTTCTGCTTTTCTCCAGAAAATTAGACCAAACATTACACCATAGGCTAATGTGAAGAAGAATCGAATTCCATTATATGGAGGATTTCTCCAATATGACCAATATTGCTTCCAAAGACAATACTTTTATGTTTCCATATTATACATTATTTGGTATAATCATGTAGCCCATTGAAGTTTCATAATTTTTTTTCTAAAAGTTTAGATACTTTATGATACATATTGGTGAAGTATTTAAGAGTATTGGTATCAGAATACCTTAAGTAAATTAAAGTATTGATTTATCATAAATTGTGCAACACACATAGAAGCAGTTGTAGCATCAAGGCCAGATGTTGGTTCATCAATGAAAATGATTGAAGGGTTGGCAACCAATTCTACAGCAATAGTAAGCCTTTTCCTTTGTTCCGTTGATAGACCATCTATGCCTTGAAGACCCACAAGTGCATCTTTGATTGGTTTAAGCTCAACCCATTCCATAACTTCTTCAACAAACATATGCACCCCAAACAAAAATGAAATAAAGGCATTGATCGAGTTCGATTAGGATATACTATATAACTTTACATGACTCCAAGTGAAAAATCAAAATATTGCATCCTTGTGAATTCAAACTCAAAGTGGTAGTTTAGAATTCATTCCTTCTTATCTTATTATTTAGACTTAAATATATTTTTTTCTTGAAAAATTATTGAATTTTATATTTGTTCTTTATAATTTTTTTCTTGACTTTTGTTTCCTAAAAAATGTCAAAAACCATTCAAAAATTCATACCCTACACCAGATTTTAGAAATTCAATTCACCCTCTACATAAAGCTTTTTTTTTAAAGGCAAATATTAGGGACCGTGGTTCTTGAGGTATTGACCGAAGGTGTTCCAGTCATGGCGCTTCTGGTTCTCGTAGCGGCTGCTGCTGGTGATGGAGGTGGAAGCACAAGCTACCCTATTAGCCTATTTACATTGCTTCTGATTACGCCGTCACCTGCGCCTCCTTCCGCTCCGACGCCATTCTCCTCGCCGCCTCCGACCTCTCTGACCTCATCTAGGTCTTCAACGTCAAGTCCTACACCGCCCTTCGCCGCCTCAAGTCCCACTCTTGCCTCGTCTGCTTCGTTCACTTCCCACGCCTCGACAAGCTCCATGGGTCTTTCAAGATCTTGAGGAAGATTGGCCAAGTGGCTTATCAACTTGAGCTACCTCCCTCTGGTGAAGAGAGAAACGACGTTGGTTTGCATTAGAACTTTAGGGTTTTAATTTGCAAAACTCAGGAAGAGTATTAAATAAGGTTAGGTCTGAGAGAGGCTCGTGGTACGCATTTCCTTTCGCATTCTACGTCGATTTTCCAAGAACCGATGTCGTAATGAATTTTCAAAGATGGGTTTATCAACACCGTCTTTAAAATTTTCTAATTATTTACAAAAATGTCATTGCTTTACTTACGACATCGATTTTTATACAACCATTGTAAAATCTGCGTCGTAGTAAAGCGCTTTCTAGTTGTGACATCACTTTTTTTTTAAACATCACCTATTAGTCAACTAATTATTGATAATTGTTTTCTTAAAAAATTACTGATAATTATTTCATTTTAAATAAATTCTTTAAATAATTCTAATAATATAAAATTTTATTAACACTAAAAAAATTATGCCCTCTAAAAATGCAGTCCTAGGCCGATGCTTACCCAGACGTTGTTCAAGGCCTCCATTAGATTCAACCACTGTTTCAGCTCAAACACTATATATAGAGCATGAAATGCAGCTAAATCAGTGTGACTGAAGAATCAAGAGATATTCTCATGGCTTTTGTGATTTAATTAATTGTGTTGTTTTTTTTATTGATAATAGTGTATAGTGTCTTTGGCACGGGTCTTATACTTTAAGATACCCTTTCCATGTTCAATTAAATTTTGGCTTAAAATAAAAATAGAATTTTCATCAAATTCAATTTCATTAAACATTAAATTTATTAAGAATACATCACTAGTAAGCAAATAAAAAAGTAAACAACATTAGACTTTTTTTTATTAAAAATATCATGAATCTCCCTCTTTTTATGCCATAGACCATAGTGGGGCATAACTGTTTTAATAGAAGCTAGACGTGAAGGTCCAAGAGAAAATCTTGTGTATTTCAACCAATTGTCCTGTGGCACCTGAGAACCCAACTGTAACCCATTCTGGCAGAACAGTTCTCAAATCAATCACAAACGAGAGGCTAGTCGCATTCACTTTGCTTCCAGGGTATGTTACAAGTACGTTTAAACTCTTGCCAACGGGCTCATAGTTCAAATTCGCATATGCAACAAATCCATTCACAGCATTTCCAGTTTCCCATTTTCTCGTCGCCACCGAAGCAATGGAGTTAACATCAATGCCCACATGGGCAGAGGGAGGGTCCCAGGGGTTCCCACTGAAAGAGTCTAATTCAACGGCCACTATTTGGTTTTTGTATACATTTAGGGCATAGTTAGGGCTGAAGAGTCCGAGGAATCCACCACTTGAGTTGTTGGGGATGTTGGAGTTGAACGGTGCGAGGAAGAAGGCGATGCCGTCGCCAAAGAGTCCAGGAACATTCGGCATAACGACGAAGGAGAAGGTTGTGTTGAAACCGGCGAGCTTGCCGGTTTTGGCGTCCCAAAGGTGCACGGGTGCAGCGTAGGACGCTCTACCAACGCTGTTGGGGGCAACAGGTGTGAGCTTTATGGCGCCTTCTGAATTGACATAGGCATCGCCTTGGAGGGTGATGTCGTTTGTGTAGGAGCCAAAACTAGGGAATGAGAAAGAAACTGATTTAACGTTGTGGACCAACGCAAGGAAGGAAATAATGAGCACGAGAATAGAGAAGAGGGTTTGTGTTTGAGCCCTTGAGTTTTTGATGGCCATGTTTCAAAAATTTTCAACTAGTAAATTAATTTGACTAATGTTAATTTTGTTGATGCGGAGGATGCCATTGCTAATGTTCCACATTATATATATTCAGCTTTCAGGGAAAGCATGGTCTAAGAATAAGAATAAGGGAGGAAAAGGCCAAAAAAGTTGATGATGAAAATGATCAAGGAAACTAGGCAGGCCAGCGGCCAGCAAAGAAACTTAAAACATTAATTTATAATTTTATATCATAAGAAGCCAAATGGCTTACATAGAACATTGACTGTGTTTGAACTAGTAAAGGGTGTTTAAAACAATGAAATTCCCATTTTGCATGTGACCAAGTTTGCTATCTCGTCCTTGTCCATACAACCAAGCGCGTAAATAGAAGTTAAAACTAAAACACTGTAACATGTAATGCTGAGGATACAAATCTTTTATCTGCTTGACGTACGCTACTAATATAAACAAATATTTATTATACAGCTTTTAAAATAATCATACTCGTATGTAAGGACCTTTAGTAATAATACATTTTAAAAAAATATAGCAATTCAAACACATGTTCGTAACTCGTAAGCTAACTCTGCTTAGGCGGCATGTATTTTGCTTTTTGTCTTTTTTGGTGAGTAACGGTATATATTTCATTAGTATATATTAATTTAGGGTTGGTAAAAAATAAGTTGGATGAAAATTAAAAAGAAAAAGATGAAGGTAAATAGGTGAAAAATAAAGTAGAAATTAATGGTGTTTGATTGAAATAAAATAAGAAAAAAAATGACAATAAAGATAAAGATATGAATTAAAATAGATGAGAAATAATTATACAGTGTACAGTGTCCTACTTTTGTATAGAAATATTTGCACCATCTTTCTCTAATATCAAATAATACATATTGATTCCGTCTTTTCTCTCCCTCCTATTTCTCTTCTACCAAGTATCTACGGGCTCAATGAAAATACATTGAATGTTTAAAAAAACTTCATAAGATAAATTTGATAATTAAAATGTTAAAATATTATTTTTTTGTAAAATGCAAATTTTAATAATTTAGTAAGTAGTTTTCTGTATAAAGAGATAGAGGAAGGAGAGACAATGAAATACGAATTTTAATTAGAACAAGGATAAGCAATTTTATTTCACTATTAACATGTTTATGTTGTCGATGTATTTATTATTGTATGGATAATTATATTTTATTGGTTTAATTATATTTTAAATATTAAATTTACTTATTTTTATTATTTCATTAAAAAATAATTACAATTTAATATAAAAGAATTTATTCTGAATAAATCAAATTTAGATAAAGGAATAATCTTAATTATATACTACGTTAAATTTTCATTAGCATAAATACAATCACATTATAGTATAACAATAATTTTATTTATTTATTTTAAGAATGAATTTTTCTATAACTTAATTAAAACTTCATAGAAATTAGTTAAACTCCTCACCGCTAGGCAGATACTAATATATTTTTCTATAAATAAATTTAGCTTATGATTAAATTATACATATAAACATCATGAGTCAAGTAAATGCTAAAAGTATAAATTCACAATGCCTATATGAATAATTTAGTTATCGTTATGTGCTGGAGGGTGTCACTAAGGGAAAGCTGGTGGGTGGTTAGCTTGGTAATGGCTTCATCAAGCCTATCAGAGTTGGCTTTGGATCGCGTGGATTCTGCCATGGAAACAAGTCAACAAGAGCACCAAATTGGTAGGGCCTTTGTGTATACTGGACTTCGAGGGCCAGAACCTCTAGAACAAAAGGGAAGAAAGGAGGAGAAAAGGTAATAATTTCATTCATTCATCCTCTCCTTATTACAAATGATTAGTATTTATAGCGATATTGTTCTAACAAAATTTGAAATTTTGTGATACATGATCCTAACGGAATTTGGAAATGGAGGGCTAAATGGCAGACAAGGATGCAAATGGTCGACAGGATTGCTAGCTCAGCACTAAATCCGTTAAACAAAATCTTTCAGGTATGCAGGGGAAATGCTTTGTCTCCTGGGCCTTGCTCTAGCTGGTGCTTGTGTATTCTGCTGGTTGCTATCATTTTCGGGTACCTCCAAAAGCACCTTGTCCTCAAGGTGGTAAGTAGATTTCAATGGATCCCAATCTTCCCATGACGTGTCATTTGGGGAAAGGCCCGCCCATTGAATTAGGACCTGCAATTTGGCTCACGACGGATGCTGACAATGGCTAAAGGAGTAATGAGGGGTTGATGGTTGATGAAAGTCGTGGGTAATGCCAATGGTGGAGTAGTGTTGCTCGAAGAATAAAAAGGTTTCAGCATAGAGATGTGGAACACAGAATGAATATGAGCACTTTCGGGTAGTTGCAGCTTGTAAGCTGTTTTGCCATATTGAGCTATTATCGAAAAGGGCCCATACAATCTTTTAGTTAACTTTGATGATCCCAGGTGATGTCCAGAAATCAAACTTTGACGATGTGGTTGCAGTTTGACCATTACTAGATCTCCAATCTAGAAGTGAGTATCACTCCTCTTGCTATCAGCATATTGTTTCATAACTTGTTGGGCCTTTAATAGCTTCCGTTGGACTTTAGTAAAAATGGCGTTCCGATTGGTCAGCAATTCATTGACAACATCCACATTGGAAGTTCCAGTAATATGTTGAGGGAAGGTAATGGGCTTCTTGCCAAAGGTTATCTTGTAGGGAGAAGCACCAGACCCAGAGTGGCGCGGTGTATTATAAGACCATTTAACCCAACTGAGAAATTTCCCCCATGTTGTTGGCTTCTTATGAACAAAGCTACACAAACACTGTTCAATGACGTGATTAAGCACCTCGGTCTGTCCCTCCGTCTGCGGGTGATAAGCAGAACTCATTCGCAGATGGGTACCACTGAGGCGAAACAACTCTTGCCAAAAACGGCAGATGAATAAAGGGTCGCGGTCCAAAACTAAACTTCGGGGCATTCCGTGGAGTTTTCCGACAATGTCGATGAATAAAACTGCTACCGAAAAGGACGTGTGGTTTGTGGGTAACATACCCAAGTGAATGCCCTTTGAAAAATGGTCCACCACAATAAGAATGATAGTGTTTCCGCGAAAAGGTGGTAAGCCCGTGATGAATTCTAGTGAAAGATTTTCCCACGGCCGACATGGTACCAATAATGGACATAGCAACCCGGCATCACTCTTGGTTTCATACATTGTGTGCTGACAATCTATACACGCCGCCAGAAAGTGTTCCACATCTTTTCACAGTCCTGACCAATTGAAATTCTCCGTCAGCCTTGCAAAAGTCTTGGCTATGCCCATATGCCCCCTAGTTGGTGTCGAATGATACTCTTCAAGCAACATCAGAATGAATTTGGATCCTTGTGGTAACCAAATATGATCTCGTTTAAGGATAAAGTCATTCGCAACAGGGTCGTTAGATGATTGCTTCTTAAGCTCTTCTAAGAATTTCGGGGAAGGAATAGAAAGCAATAACATGGTACTCGTAGTGGAATCAGGGAGTCTAGATAAGGCATCCGCGGCCAGGTTATGCTTCCCGGCACGATACTGAATGCGATAATCATAACCCAGGAGTCTGGCCTCCGGTGTTTGGACTACCTATGTCATTAATTCCTTAAGGCTGTGGTGATTAGTAAGAATGACAAAGGGATGACTTAAGAAATACTAGCGCCACTTCTTGACAGCAGTGGTGATTGCACATGGTTCCCTAACATAGGTGGAGGCACGCAGAACTTTGGGACTAATTAGCTTGCTGAAGAAAGCGATGGGGTGTCCATTTTGCGATAGAACCACGCCCATGCCCACTCGAAAGACGTCCATATCTAATGTAAATGGAAGGAAGAAATTTTGTAACAATAAAACAAGGGTTGTGGTCAGAGCTTCTTTTAACATATCAAAAGCTTGTTGAGCAGTGTTGGACCAGACAAATGAGTCCTTGGTCATCAAGTGATGCAATGGTGTGGCAATTGAAGCGTATCCACGGATGAAGCATCGATAGAATCCAGCGAGGCCTAAGAAGCTGCGTAGCGCTAGGGTGGACTGTGGAATTGGCCACTGTTAGATAGCCTGTATTTTGGACCCAATCGATTCGACTCCCCTTGATGACACTACATGACCCAGATATTCAACTTGATTTTGAGAAAATGAACATTTTGACATCTTCAAAGCAAATTGCTCGTCCAGAAGAATCTGGAGTGCCTTCTCCAAATGAATCACGTGTTCGTCCAGTGTACGACTGTAAATCAAGATATCATCGAAGAAGACGATGATAAATTGATGGAGATGTGGGCGAAGATGGAATTCATGGTAGCTTGAAAGGAAGAGGGAGAATTACTCAATCCGAAGGGCATCACTTTGAATTCATAGTGTCCATGGTGCGTGCAAAAGCCAGTTTTACCAATATCCTGTTCATGCATACGAATATGATGATAGCCTTGAAGAAGGTCCAATTTAGAGAACCAACTGGCGCCACCAAGTTCATCCAGAAGTTCATCAATGGTGGAAATTAGGAAGCAATCCTTGATGGTAATAGCGTTCAAAGCATGGTAATCTACACAAAATCGCCATGTGTCATCATTCTTTTTTACCAGAAGGATCAAAGAAGATAAGGGGCTATTACTTGGGCAGATGAGGCCCTTTTGTAACATCTATTTGACTTGAGCTTCAATTTCATTTTTCTGGAAATGAGGGTAGCGGTAAGGGCGTACGTTGATAGGTTTGGAGTTTGGAAGGAGGTGTATATGGTGGTTGGTTGGTCTGGAAGGTGGTAGGGACTGGGGTGGCTGGAACAGAGACTGATATTTTTTTAGGATGTGGGAAATATCGGGAGGGAACTGGGTGGATAGTGTTTGGTCTAGTGGAGGTTCTTTGGGGATAAGAGAAATATGGAAGTAAGCACTGACACTCTTCCTGCAAATTAAACAACGAAGTTGGGGTGGGGAAAACAAGTGGAATATACAGTCAACGTCACCCTGAAGCTCAACAAGACGACCCTCATGGGAGAACTTTATGGATAACATGTTGTAATCAGTGAGCACCAGTCCCAAATATTTGAGCCACTGGACGCCTAAGACCATATTAGCACTGCATAATGGCAAGAGATGAAGATCAACTATGAATGTGATGCTTTGGATGACTACGGGAACTGATTCACAAAGGTGGTGGTAGTGGAGAAATTGACCATTGCCCATCATGACTTTGAGAGGTGCGGTAGCCCGAGAAGCTAAGCCCAATTGATGTGCCAAAGATTCTTGTATAAAGTTGTGGGTACTCCCCGCATCAACTAGAATCAACACCTGTTGCTTCCCAGTAGAACCCAGTAAGCATAGTGTCTCTGGGGCTAAGTGCCCCAAAAGAGAATGGAAACTTATCTGGGCCAGGTCTGGGTTAGGAGGGTTAGGCGGGTCCGGTGGAAGATCTATATGAAGAGGGTCTTCTGGAGGGTCCAATTCATCATCATTCGCAATGAAAAGGAAAACCCTAGAGGCACATTTGTGGCCACAGTGATACTTCTCATTGCAGTTAAAGCATAAGCCTCACTCGCAGCGAGAAGCCAAGTCCTCTGGTGACAGGCGTTTGAGGGGCACCGAGGTTTGGAGCTTTGGGGGACTCGACAACAATGGAGGTGGTAGGGCCGAAGAAGCGGGCGAAGCGATGGAGGGTGAAGTGGAAGCAATTCGTCCATGCCAAGCTCGACGATGATCGAGAAGCTTTTCCTCCTGAAGGCGAGCCAATCCAAGGGGGTCCATGTCGTCAAATCAAGGAATGTCAAGTTTCATGTGGTGTACTAAGGAAGGAGACACCGTAGAGGGAAAAGCAGATGAAGAAGAGGGTGAGTGAGTGGTTCGATATGGTTTGTAAAGGTGGTGGATAAGCTCATCGAGCTTGTGGGTCATGTGCTGGAGGGTGTCACTAAGGGAAAGCTGATGGGTGGTTAGCTTGGTAATGGCTTCCTTAAGCCTATCAGAGTTGGCTTTGGATCGCGTGGATTCTGCCATGGAAACAAGTCAACGAGAGCACCAAATTTTTAGGGCCTTTGTGTATGATGGACTTTGAGGGCCAGAACCTCTAGAACAAAAGGGAAGAAAGGAGGAGAAAAGGTAATAATTCCATTCATTCATCCTCTCCTTATTACAAATGATTAGTATTTATAGTGGTATTGTCCTAACGAAATTTGTAATTTTGAGATACATGATCCTAACAATTTGTAATTTGGAAATGGAGGGTGTTAGTCGTCTTATATGACTAACTTTTGTATAGAAAACATTTTCCAAAACTTGTATAGTTCCCCAATTTATGGTTATTTTGTAGTAGTTTGTAAATAAATCTTGTTTTATTGTTAAAGTTGTCTCTAGAATATTTCCATTGGATTTAATGATGAAATTTGTGCAATTTCAAGTTAAAAAGAGGCTAAGTCATGAAGTGCTAAAAGTGACAGTTGAGCTCAGCTCAGTAGTTGGTCTAAGTGCGCATCCATCGTTAAGCACAACTTCAGCGTGATAGAAGAATCTAGTAGAGCAACAACATCAAGGCCGCATGCTAAGCGCGAGATCAGTGCACTAAGCGCAGCAATTGTCTTCAGCTAGGCTCAGCGCATGACGGGCGCTAAGCTCAAATCCACTTACTTGCACTAAGCGTGAGGATGGCACTAAGCATAATGTCACGGATTTATAGCCTATTTAAAGCCTATCTTGTGCAGAATTAGGGTACCGACAACTTTTGCAGAGAATTCCAGAGCACACCACAGTGCCTATTTCGGGAAAAGAGCTCTGGAGGTAGCAAGAGGAGCAGCTTTTGCAGAAAGACCTAGGTTTTGTAATTAGAGAGAGATTAGTGAGTTGTAGAGTGATTGTGAGATGTTGAGAATCCTTCTTGTGTAAGGAGAAGTTATTCTCTACTCTTAATCTCATTATTGTTAGGGTTTTTCTATAATGGCTGGCTAAACACCTTTATTGGGGATTTCTAAAGAACAGCTGGTGTAATTACTTTAATATCTAATTGGTTGTGTTTATTGTGTTCAATGCTTCTTTCAGTGCTTAAAAATCCTATATGCTCTTGGTCTGATCACCCATTTGTGTGCATAGTTAGGTGACTTTAGCATTGGGAAATGTACTGTTGCCTTAGAACTTAATTGAAGCAGGATTGAAACTTAGTCTTAAATGAGGGATCTACGGATTAAGTTTTGGTTTGAAATATTGTTCGCTTTCGACAAGTGCATCGGATCGTACAAGTAGTATAAAACAGTAAGAACCGAATATCAAACTCTCGGGGAACTTGTGTTACTTGGTAAAGCTATTTTAGTGAATAGGTGTCTAGTGTGAAAAGAGATGTGTTTACTATGAACAGGTGTGTAAACTAACTATTAAAAGGGAAAATCACGTGAGAAATGATGCGTAAAAACAAGTAGATGACACGTTGGTCTTCCTAATAGGTGCTTGATGTTAGAAGGATATTCTCTACTTAACAATGCTCATGCGTTCTATGGTGTCTCCTGAAATGCTAAACCCCGATTCCTCATTATAGTCTAGCCTAATCCTGAGCAAGCATCGTCCGCAGATTCCTCTTATTGGACTAAACTCGACTAGGACCGCATTAATACAAACATACAACAACTAGGTTACCGTACCTCAATTCCTCGTGAAAATATGACAAACTAGCCCTGTCCTATCAAGTTCTAAGAATCAGACCAGTTTCCACTATTGAATGATCCTAAAAACACATGCATCTACGTGATCAAGGCAAAAGCATGGTAGAATGAAGTTCTGATAGCACAGTGAACACACAAAACATCATAAAAAAGATAAAAAGATATTTACATCAAGTACCTACAAGGAAGATTCAACAGAGGATTTAGCTTTTCATAACTGGGAAGCTTCCTTATAACGAAGAGAAAAGAAAGATGAAAGGTTGCAGAAATACAAGTAGTAGGGATGTCTCCTCCACCTCTAGAACCTCACAATCACTCACAAACTCATCTCAAGCTCTCAGGATGGCTTCCTCTTCCAGCTCTGGTCTCTGCAGATCTTTATACAACAAATTCTCTCAAACTCTCTGGAACTTGGACCTTTCTCTCTCTAGAACTCTCCAATTATGTAGAAGCTTCAAGAAAATGCCAAACTCCCTTCCAAAATCTGATTTCAGGCTTAAATAGGTGGCTTTGTTCATGCTCGTGCACTTAGCACAATTCTAAACCGCTTAGCGCACATCAGTGAATTTCAGCTTAGCACTGGCTTTTCTCGCTCAGCGAATGGAGCGAAGCGGTGTGCTTAGCGGGATGGCCCTTCACTCAGTGAGCATGCACAGGTCATCCTTCTTCTAGATTCTTCCTCGCGCTTAGCTGAGGAGTGTTGCGCATAGCGGATGGCTCGCTAAGCTGACAGGTTGGCTTAGCGAGAGGGTGAAAATCAACACTATACAAACTCGTCTAATTAACCTGAAATTGAGAGAAAATGATTATTAAACACACAAAATGGAAGTACTAAGTATTGATTACCTATCTTTACCCAAAAGTAATTACAACACTACAAGATAACCATAAATTGGAGGAGTTTGATACAATTTACATAGGTTTTATACACAAAAGTTAGTCGTATTCATCGACTAACAACTTCCCCAAATTTATAGTTTTGCTTGTCCTCAAGCAAATAAAGAACAGTTCACTGGTCCCCAAGTGACAATAACATGCAGTGACTATGTACAAAGGTGTATGCAACAAAAGTTACTAATTGCATGATAAGAGAGCACAAATTCTAGACTTATCTAAGGAATCTTTTCAATACAATTTAGCTTACTCACTAGCCTTTCACTTTAATTTGCTTTTGACCTTATTACACCAGCACACATTTTCTTTGATCGCTTTTCTTTTTCTTTTTCCTTTTTTTTAACACATAACTTATTTGTTGTGTGTGCTGATGCTTTATCTTTTTCTTTACATCCCAATCAGTTCCACTCCCCCAAATTTGGGGTAAATTTGCCTTGAACCATATGCTCTCCTAGAATCTAAACAAGGTATCTGGAGATAATCATTCAGGTTTAGGGTTCAAATTTTTGACAAAATCATTCAGCTCACAAAGGGTGCAAATGATACAATTGTAATTCAAGGTAAGCTTTTTGGTCAAAAGGCTTGTGTATGCATAATCATGGCCTTCATCATGTCCTCCTTTATACATTTCATTCTAAAATTCAGAGATTGATGCAAAGATTATCACTCAAAGCTAGTCGTTCACTCACAGTTTAAGTTCACACACTCATCGGTTTTGGTTCAAGCTTTTCTTTCTCAATCAATCTGTCTACTGACTAACAATTCTAAATGCAAGTTCACATTCTTGTTCTTTCTTTGTCTAACATACACACTTGGTCAAACTCATGAAAAGAAACATAAACTCCATCACAATCATGCATTCAATTCAAAACCAAATCATACACCAATTTTCACAAAAAGATAAAAGTGTTCTACTACCATATCAACAAAAATCAAGTCAAACTGTTCCATATGCTTCAGAATGAGCAAACCAATTACCCATAAATAAAAGTAGTAGTGTGTATAAACATAAAAGAAATATTGTACTGAAACCATAATCATAATAATAATAATCCAAAAAGAAAACAAAAAGTATCATTAGGAATTTAGAATTCCTGTGACTGGTCCAGGGTATCCTGTGTCTTAACATCCTCCTCATCTGTCAGATGAAATACTGGAGTAGCTGGAGGAGAAGTGTCCATAGCCAGGACTGGTGTGGTTGGGTCCTCTGGTATCTCTAGAATAAGAGTGGAGGGATTTGCTATGTGCTGAGGTGAGGGTAGGTCCACCACTGGTGTAGGAGGCTCTGAAGTGGCCTCAAGAGATCTCTCAGGAGTGGTAGTAGTTACCTGTCTCACCTGTGTCTCTCACTTGCCTCCTCCCCTAAAGCAAATGGCTATGGAATGGTGGCCTCAGATGACTCATCCTCCACATACTATGGTACCTGGGCTGTGGGACCTTCATCTTACCTATGAAGAGAAGGTTGAGTCCCGGGCCAGGCTACTATCTCCCTAAACTGCTCAACTGAAGGAATAGATCCTGGAGGCGCCACCACCTGTAAACTCTATAATAAAATGATCTATCCCTGATGAATGCTTTGAAGCATGGCTTCAAAGCACTGAGAATCTGTTTGAGCTGGGACACAAGGAGCTGCTGGAGTAGAAGCTGCAGAAGTGGAAGGAAGCTCAGCTGGCCTTGCCCTTGCCCTCCTAGCCCCTCGGATGGAAACTATTAGATCCTCTAGATTCCAACAGTTCTTCCTGATGTAGGTCAAGTTAATGACCGGGCTTAGGCGCTCAAAAGTAAGGCTTTCAGAGACAACCCCTCTGGCTCTACATAATGCAGTGATCAGAGTAGGAAATCCAAGTCTGGAAGTGTTAAATTGGGCTATAGAAGTCATCTGACCAGAAATAAGAGCTCCTATGTTCATGTCCAAGCGAGAGATTAGGCCAAAGATCAGCCTAGCTCTGTCCACTTTCAGGTTAGAGGTATGTGATGTGGGGGCCAGGTTGGAGTATGAGAGAACACTCCACACCTGAGCTAGAGTATTCAAATCCTTCTTGAGAATCTTTCCAGGATGGCCCTCGGTGTTCAAGATGAACCCTCGGCCTAGTATGCATAAGGCAGCCTCAATCTCTCTGTAATCTGTGGGCAACCTACAGTATCTGGAGTATATGGGTAAAGTCTCACCCTCTGCCAATACCACAGGTGTCTCTAGGAATGTGTTAAGACTATCAGCATCAATCTTCACTAAGTGACCTCTGACTTTGGATTGCTTTGGTGAAGGTCCCTCAGAGTTGTATAAGTTTGCATAGAACTCTTTCACCAAAGCCAAGTCTATGCTCCCATCAACCAAATTGGTGAGGCGTTTATGGAAATTACGCCTCTCCAATTCAGTTTTAAAATCATCTAGCTTAGTGTGATAGAGCTCTACCTTCCTCTCAGGTAAGATGTTTCTCACCAAAACATAACTGTGTACGGGTTCCAAGCATCTAAGGAGGAAAACCTCCTTGTATCATATTGTGTTGTGGGTCTTGAACCAATACTTTCACGTTTCCTAGAAGCCATCTGCATATAAAGGAACCAAACAGTTAGATAGGACACAAGTTGATCAAATTCAAAAACTAACAAATAAAACTGAAAAAGGCACTGACGGCTTAGCGAGACATGGTCAGCTTAGCTGGCCTTCATAAAAAAAACACTACCGCTTAGCGACATGTTGTGTTGCTGAGTAGAAGTTGCAAAAATTCAGCTTTTGCATAATTGGTTTACCTAGTAAGTACCCACTAAGCCTAAGGTCTGCTGCAAGGGTTTGCGCTCAGCGCCTCAGAGGCTACACTTAGCGGCATCATACAGTTAAAAACAATACACTAAGTATGGGGGCTTAGCGAGTGGGCTCGCTTAGCTTGATGGATGCCATAACAAAATGCTCTTGGCTCAGGGAATCTCGGCTTAGCGCGTGGCTATCAACAAAAAATTTGACTACGTTACCTGGGCTTAGCAATTCAGCTCATCCTTAAAAGATGAACTCGCTTAGCGCAGTAGCCGTGCTTAGCGAATTCTTCCAAGAACACGAATATTCAATGAGTACTGATGAACTTGCTTAGCGCAGCATGCTCGCTTAGCAAGTTCATCGCATTTCCTAGAAAATGCAGTTCGTTTTCTTGCATTTTTCAAGTCTCTCAAAGGCATATCAGACATGCAATGTTCTCAAAATAATCAATACAGTACAAACTTATATAAAGTCCTAATCTTAAACTATTTCTGAAAAAGCATTAAAACCCTAAAAATCTAAAGCTAAATGTAAGGTTTTCTACCCTAATGTTCAGACAAGAAAAAGATAAAGGGAAGTAAGGAACTTACTTGTATTGTTGATGCTTTGTGATTGGAAGTTGATAATGCACAAATAAAGCACAGATGCAAAATGTGCAAAATTTTGGAGAGAGAGAATGCAGAGAAGAAGTTGGCAAAATTTGGAAATTGTGAGTGTAACTGTCGTTACACTTACTTAAGCAGTTTTCGACACTCTCGCTTAGCGGACCTCCGCGCTAAGTGAGCCAAAGAGACATTTGGTTTCTCACGGAAGCTCGCTTAGCGGATCCACGCGCTTAGCCGACGTTTGAAATTCAAAATCAAATTTTTTTTTTTGCACAAACAAAAGGCTTGGCTTAGCGCTCGGATAAGACCGCTTAGCGAGTTATGCAGATAAAAAAACCTGCAACTCTCGTTAAGCCATGCTTTGGGCTGGCTTAGCTAAAATGATGCATCTTAAGTACAGAGGAGAGAGCGCTTAGCGGATAAGGAATCACTTAGCACTTACATTGCCGCAAGGAGTTTAGCTTAGCCGCCATGACTGGCGCTTAGCTCCATGAACCCCAGTTCTGGCCGCAAGGAAATGAGCTTAGCGGCAACGAGTCGCGCTTAGCCAAACACTACACTATGCTTAGCGGTTAGGCTGTTGCTTAGCCAAATTCAGATCGAACTAAAATTGGCTTAGCTCAGCCTTGGCTAGCTTAGCGGACCAAATCAGCCTCAGATGCAAGGGTTGCTCGCTAAGCGCTTGAGACTCATGGCTTAGCGCATGAACAAAGATGCACTTAGCACGAGGCTTGTGCTTAGTGAAAGGATTATTTTTCAAAAAAATGTTTTCTAAGTCATTTTTCAGTCCCTTCCTCAACAAATTGAAACTCTTATATCTAACATTCAAGGATAAGCTGATATACTCCAATGTACAGATTATAAAGCAAGTTCCACATTATATAATGCATGACAAACAAAGATAACAGAAATTAAAACTGGGTTGCCTCCTAGGAAGCGCTTCTTTAACATCATTAGCTTGATGCTTTTACCTTAATAGGTGATTAAATAAACAGTGTTATGTGCCCTTGTAAATTCTTCACCATGGTACAGTTTTAACCACTGGCCATTTACTACCCATGTCTTGTCAGGATTCTGAGATTATGGGTCATATAGCTCTATTGCACCATAAGATCGAACTTTCTTGATAACAAAGGGTCCATACCATTTGGAATTCAGCTTACCAGGAAATAATTTCAATCTCGAATTAAAAAGTAGTACCTGTTGTCCTGGTTTGAAGTCTTTCTTCAACAGTTTTTTGTCATGGTATGCCTTGACTTTCTCTTTGTAAAGTCTTGAAGATTCATAAGCTGTTAATCGCATTTCTTCAAGCTCCAACAATTGGATCTTTTTGTGCTCTCTGGACGCCTTCTCATCAAAGTTTAGAAATTTTAAAGCCCAATATGCCTTGTGTTCCATTTCGACTGGTAAATGACATGATCTGCTATACACCAGTTGAAAAGGAGACAAACCAATTGGAGTTTTGTATGCAGTTCTGTATGCCCACAGTGCATCTTCTAATTTGACTGACCAATCTTTTCTGGTTGACGCCACTGTTTTTTCTAGTATTTTCTTTAATTCCCTGTTAGATACTTTGACTTGCCCATTAGTTTGAGGATGGTAGGGGGACGCCACTCTATAATTCACATGGTATTGACTCAACACCTTTTGAAGTTGAGTATTACAGAAATGCGAACCACCATCACTGATTAAGATTTGAGGTACTCCAAATCAAGCAAAAATATTCTTCTTGATAAATTTCACCATAGTCTTAGCATCATTCCTTGAAGTGGTCATAGCTTCCACCCATTTAGACACATAATCCACAACTACCAAAATATATTCATTTCCTGCAGATGAAGGAAATGGACCCATGAAGTCGATACCCCAACAATCAAAAACTTCAACTTCCATAATGTTTTGCAGAGGCATCTCATTCCTTCGGGAAATTCCCCCCATTCTCTGACATTGGTCACACTTTAAGACATGGTGATGGGCATCTTTAAAAAGTATTGGCCAGAAAAATCCTGACTGCAAAACCTTAGTTGTTGTTTTGTCTCCGCCATAATGCCCACCACATGGTGAATTGTGACAATGCCACAATATGCCCTTGGCCTCCTCACTTGTCACACATCTTCGAAGGAGATTATCTGCACCTACTTTGAACAAGTGTGGATCATCCCAAACGTAATGTCGGGCATCATAGAAGAATCTCTTTCTCTACTGCCAATTGAGATCTTTCGGTATGACACCTGTTGCCTTGAAATTAGCCATATCAGCGAACCAGGGTCTCCCTGCAATCAAAAACAAAGATTTATCAAGAAATTTATCTTTTATTTCAGCCTCTTTTTAAGTGACATCTTCATTCACCAATCTGGATAGGTTGTCTGCTACCACATTTTCAGAACCTTTCTTGTCCTTGATGACTAAATCAAATTCTTGAAGCAGCAGTATCCATCTGATCAATCGTGTCTTGGAATCAGCTTTGCACAACAAATAATTTATTGTTGCATGATCAATGTAAATCACTATCTTTGATCCCACCAGATAAGATCGAAATTTCTCAAGTGCAAACACAATTGCCAGCAATTCTTTCTCAGTGGTGGGATAATTAATCTGGGCATCATTCAAAACTTTGCTAGCATAATAGATGGTATGAAACATTCTGCTCTTACGCTGCCCCAGCACAACACCTACTGCATAATCACTTGCATCACACATCAATTCAAACTCTTGTCCCTAGTCTGGTGCTGTAATCACAAGAGCAGAAACC
Source organism: Glycine soja (assembly GCF_004193775.1). Classification (NCBI taxonomy): domain Eukaryota; kingdom Viridiplantae; phylum Streptophyta; class Magnoliopsida; order Fabales; family Fabaceae; genus Glycine; species Glycine soja. Next base: position 32,137,310 of record NC_041019.1, read on the forward strand.
AATTTGGCTTTGAGAGTGTTAAAGGCTTCTAAGCATTCTTCATTGAATACAAACACAGCCTCCTTGTTCAACAGATTGCTTAGGGGTTTAGCAATTTTGGAAAAGCCTTTAATGAATCGCCGATAAAATCCAGCATGACCCAAAAAACTACGTATGCCTTTTACATTAATTGGGGGTGGAAGTTTATCAATAACATCTAGTTTTGCTTGTGTCCCAACACAATACCTTCTTGAACCATAAAGTGACATTTTTCCCAATTAAGCACCAAATTAGATTCTTCACAGCACCGTAACACTTTCTCTAAATTTGCTAAGCAATTTCCAAAAGTTGCACCAAAGACCGAAAAATCATCCATAAAGACTTCGATACATTTCTCTACTATCATACCCTAATTTCATCCGGGGATTATTATTTGATGATATACAACCTTTGATTGGCCGCTTCGAGATACTTGTCACCCTTTGTTGCACAATATGTGAAGTCCCAAGACGTGTCGAAAATCAAAAGGAAGCAGGCTTACGCGATCCGTGAAAATTCCGTAATGTGACGGAAATCGAAAGGAGGTGTTTTTCGCAATGCGTGAGTTTTCGTAACTTCTTCGAAAGCTAAAAAAGAGTAAATACATAATCCGTAAGGATTCGTAACCTTGCGGAAGGAAAATAAGTATCGTTACGAAATTCGTAAAGTTTCGTAACGTTACGGAAAAAGAATTACCAAAAAAGGTAAAAGGGGGTGCATTTAGTAAAAAGGGGGGTACAAATAGCAATCGGGCCCACTTGGGCCTTCCAGATTCTTCCTCCAGAAGGCTGTTGCTTCTGGAGGAAGCAACCTTGCTCGCCTGGGCGAGCTGGGTGGCAAGCTCCTCCCCTATTTTGCTATAAATAGGGGGAGGAGTGAAGAGAGAAGGTGTTCAGCCTTCTTGGCACTTCTTATTCTCTCGAAATTGCTGAGGAAAATTGTTTCCGTGAAGAAAATCCAAGCCGAGGCGCTTCCGTAACGTTTCCGTGAGTAATTATGCGAAGATTTTCAACCGTTCTTCGACATTCATCGTTCGTTCTTCGTTTTCTTCAGTCTTCAACTGGTAAGTACCCCAAACCGAGCTTTTCAATTCATTCTATGTACCCGTGGTGGTCCACATTTTGTTTTATGTATTTTTATTCTCATTTTCATTCGCTTTCTATACCCCCTTTTGATGTGCTTCAGTCATTTATTTAAGTCATTTCTCGCCTAATCAAAAAATAAAATAAATTTCCACCAATCATTTGAATTGTATCATTCGTTAATTTTGGTTAAAATGAATTCCGACCGTTCGGTCATGCCGTAACCACGTTGGAAATCAAGAAAGAGGTAAAATAATAATATAATAATTAAAAATATCTTTTAGTAAAATGAAGCGAAAAAAAATCAATCGGACGTTTTCTCTTTGGGATTTCTCATTCTTAATTAGATTGACTAATAACTAAAGTGAAACTAAGGCTAAAATCAACTCGCCTAGTCAAGCTCGTCCACAAAAAATAGGGTTTGAAAGTTTATCATTTCAGTTTCTTACCAAGTTAAAAGGATCATTTTTAAGGTCCAACGCCTTAAAAGTGATCACAATTCAAGTAAAAAGAATCGCTTAATTCACTCTTAAGAAAGAACTACGTAGGTCTGATTTCCTCTCCAAAGGAGGGTACGTACGAGCAAAAGCCCCGCTTTTGTCGACCTCAAAAAATAAAAAAGAAATAAAAGTTTAGGTAATACAATTTCCACAATTCTAAAAAATAGGCTGTTGTCCTTTGAGACAAACGTGAGAGGTGCTAATACCTTCCTCAAACGTAAATACAACTCCCGAACTTAGAATTTTCATTTTGACTGGTTTCCTTCGGTTTTCCCGACGTTTTCCATAAATAAACGTTGGTGGCGACTCCGCACATCTTTTCCTCCTTTGGAAAGTGCACGCGTGAGCCTCGCCTCGCTCGCCCACAAAAGGGCACGTTGCGACATCTACCATGTCATCAATAATTGCCATTATACATCTTTGGAAAGTAGCAGGGGCATGACATAAACCAAACGACATGCGGTGATAAGCAAAAACACCGAAAGGACATGTAAAAGCTATTTTTTCTTGATCCTGAGGATCTACCGCAATCTGATTGTGACCAAAGTATTCGTCCAAGAAACAGTAGAAAGATTGCCCTACAAGTCTCTCTAGCGTTTGATCCATGAAGGGAAGTGGGTAATGGTCTTTTCTTATGGCTTCATTGAGCTTCCTATAATCAATACACATTCTCCATCCAGTGATTGTTCTTGTAGGAATTAGCTCATTTCTATCATTTTTGACCACTGTCATCCCTTCTTTTTTGGAACAACTTGAACTGGACTAACCCATGAGCTATCTGAAATTGGGTAGATGAGCCCTGCCTCTAGTAACTTGAGCACTTCGTTTCTTACTTCTTCTTTCATTATAGGATTCAATCTTCTCTGAGGTTGTCTCACGGGCTTGAAATTGGTTTCCAAATTGATTTTGTGCACACAATATGATGGATTGATTCCTTTTAAATCAGAGATGTGCCAAACAATAGCCGTTTTGCGATGTTTTATAATTTGCACCAGTTGATCCTCTTCTTCCTTCTTCAAAGAGTTGCTAATTATAACAGGTTTGGTCTCATTATTCTCCAAGAACACATACTTTAAATGCGTTGGAAGGGTCTTTAATTCTGCTTTGGGCTTTTCTGTTGATCTCAAATTTTTTAATTCTTCAAAAACCACATGATCAACAAAGTTGTTTTTTGGATCATCAGGCTCTTCATCACAAACTAAGCAGTCTACCACATAACCAGGTTCTTTTTCCAAAGGAAACTGTAATATCATGGTTGAAGCTAATGATGTTATTTCTTGCTCCACCTCTTCTTCTTCAAAATAGGCATCACCCATATCTGAGTGTTTCATGGCTTCAAAGAGGTCAAAAGAGATTTTCTGATCCTCCACACTAAGTTCCAATCGACCTTTATCTGCACCTACAACATAGCCAGCAGTTACCATGGAAGGATATTCTGGAGTACTGGAGACAAACTTCATCCTTTTCTTCTTCGTTGATCAATTGATGATGGATTGTGGTAACTTGAAGAATGATTTCTTGATGTGCTTTTATCTTTGCATACTCTTCTTCTCTTCTGTCCACAACTTTAGTCATGTCATCTACCAACTTGCCAAGCTAAATTTCAATTCTTTTAAAAGCTTGTTGCTTTGAATCTACAGTATCTTTGAATTGCATTAGCAAGTCATCCAGATTAGACAATCCTTCTGCTTCATTTTGATAATAAGGTTGCCATTCTGACTCCCATTGATAATCTGCAAAAGAATAGTGATGCAATCCTACCCCGCAAGGGCATTGGATAGAAGACTCCAAGTAGATGGGGCCAGAGATCCAAGGGAAGGCCCTAGGATTCTCACGAGCCTTAGGATAGATTTTGAGCCCATGGGCTAAGTATGAGCCCGCTTATCTTTGTAAATATTAGAATAGGTTTTTCCTTGGTTTGGGCCTTGTATTTTGGCCATTCTAGTAGTATAGGGTTTTAGCCTTGTATTTCGAGGCATTTTGAGTAGTCTTTGTGGTAGGGACTTTTTTGTATTTTCATGTATTTTGTCATGGGGGTGAGCTTAGCTATTATAGGGGGTGTGTAGCTAAGCTCTAGCTTCTCATCTCAAGGAGGTGAGCTTAGCTATTAGAGAGGTGTGTGTAGCTAAGCTCTAGCTTCTTTAGGAATCCTTTCAAGGAAGCTTCTCAAGGAGGTGAGCTTAGTTATTGGAGGGGTGTGTGTAGCTAAGCTCTAGCTTCTCGAGGAAGTTTTCGCAAAGAAGCTTCTCAAGGAAGTTTTCTCAAGAAAGCTACCAAGTTTACTTACCTTTGTCTTTCACTACATCTCCATGGTGGAAAATCACTATTGAAGGACCTCATTGAAGCTGAAAGATCCAGCCTCCATAGAAGCTCTACAAGCAAGCTTCCATCAAGAATTCCCTCCACCTTGGAAAGGATTTGACCTCAAATCCCGAGGTTCTTCATACTCTGGGCTCCTTCTCTCGACACCTGTAAAAAGAACAAAAACATATGTATTAGTGGTGTTTGGTATATTGAAGTAAGGTAAGGTCTGAAAACCCATTTCCTGGGCATCTTCCCATGAAGGAACATGGTTCCTCACCAACTCAATGAGTGGTGCTACAAGTATAGAAAAATATAGGACAAACCTTTTGTAAAAGTTTGTTAAGTCATGGAAGCCCCAAATTTTTCTTATACTTGGTGGAGTGGGCCACTCAGGAATGATCTTTATTCTCTTAAGGTCCATAGGAACCCCATGATCACTATTTAAAAAATCAAGAAAAGTAATGCAATAAAGCGTACTTTTTTCTATATTTTCATGTTGATTATTCCTACAAAAAAAAATACGGCAAACCTAAGGTGTCCCATATGAGCACCTAAGTTTGTATTAAAACCAAAAATAAGAACAAACCTACCTAATGAGTCCCTATGTACATGAATCATGAAGATGTTGGGTGCATGACTGATTTTACAAAAGAAGGTTGCAACACTCAACACATTCATCATATCATTTTTTAAGGGATTTGGTGCCTAATAATACCTATTTTGGGCACCAACAAAGCACAAGGATTTAAGCTCTTGTAAACCTAACCCTCATCCAACAACTCCTTTACTTGAGGAATAAACTCAAGCCCAAGAGGTGTGGCAATGCTAGCATGTGTCTTTTTACAAAAGAGAAAATGTGGAGGTTGTTTAAGAGGGAAATTCGGTTTGTCGGAAATCCAGTTTGCCTGAAAGCGCATTGGATCGTCAAGTATTTAAAATTAAAATGGATGAATCTGAGTATCAAACTCAGGGAACTAATCTTGGATAGGGTTAACTTCAGAGATAAGGCATTGTTGAAAGAAACATTGATAATTGATGATTTAGAACATAATTAAGCTAAGTCTAGGCTAAAAACAGTAAAAATGCAAGTAAAATTGACAGCAATAGGTAAATATGTTGGGTCTTTCTAACAAACTAGCTGATGTATATAAAAATGTTTCTCTAATCAATCATGCTTTTGTGTTCTATGTTGTAGCCTAAATTACTAAACCTCGATCCCTAGTTAGACTGAATCAATCCAAGCTTTTTCCTCAGATCCCTCTTGTTGGACTAGGCTCAATTTAGACAGCCCTCCTAGGTTTAGACTAACTTAAACTAAGCTTCATCCTTAGATCCCTCTTGTTGGATTAGACTCAACTTAAATAGCTTACGAAAGTTTAGACTAATTTAGCCTAAGCTTTGTCCTCAGATCCCTCTTGTTGGACTAGACTTAGGCCAAACAACATTATTGTAACAACATATTTAAAACCAAAACTTAATCCATAGATCCCTCTTGTATGACTAAGTTTCAATTCTGCTTCATTCAAGTTCTAAGGCAACAATACATTTCCCAATGCTAAAGTCACCTAACTATGCACACAAATGGGTGATCAGACCAAGAGCATACAGAAATTAAGCACTAAAAGAACCATTAAACATAAGAAACACAATCAATTAGATATTAATGTAATTACATCTGTTGTTCTCTAGAAATCTCCAACAAGGGTGTTTAGCCAGCCATTATAGAAGAAACCCTAACAATAATAAGAGTACAAAACCTAGGTATCTCTACAAAAGTTGCTCCTCTTGCTGCCTCCAAAGCTCTTTTCCCGAAATAGGCACTGTGGTGTGCACTAGAATCTGTACCTTGGGCATTGTTAAAGTTGTACCTTAATTCTACACAAGACAAGCTTTAAATAGGCTCTGAATTCGTGACGTTACGTTTAGCGCCACCCTCGCGCTTAGCGCGAGTAAGTGGATTTGAGCTTAGTGCCAGTCATGCGCTGAGCTTAGCGCCACCCTCGCGCTTAGCGCACTGATCTCGTGCTTAGCAAGCAACCTTGATATTGATGCTCTACCAGATTCTTCTATCGCGCTAAGCGCGCTGAAGCTGCGCTTAACGATGGATGCATGCTTAGCCCACTGATGAGCTAAGCTCAACTTTCACTTTTAGCACTTCATGACTTAGCCTCTTTTGCACCTGAAATTGCACATATTTCATCATTAAATCCACTGGACATATTCTAGAGACATCTTTAACAATAAAAGAAGATTTATTTACAAATTCACTACAAAATGACCATAAATTGGGGAACTATACAAGTTTTGGAAAATGTTTTCTATACAAAAGTTAGTCGTATAAGACGACTAACAAACTCCCCTAAATTTACAGTTTTGCTTGTCCTCAACCAAAGAAAGAACAGTTCACTTGTCCTCAAGTGACAAGCTACAATGATCACTCAAAATGGTGTTTGCTTCACAAAGAAATTCAACCATATGAACTAAATATCATGGACTGCTTCAGTCAATTGATTTTCACAAACATGCAGCTTTTCAATGATAGGAACATGAACATTAGAGTCACAACTAAAATAAGCTAGTAAGGATGGCAGAAATCAAGGAAGGATCATCAACCACAACCTCACAGTCATTTTTTCACTCAAGCTCGAGTGTTTAGGCTCATACCATCATAAACAACTAACACAAGTCCCAACCTTTGCATTTCATCTCATATCATACAACAATGAACACACAAAATGAATCCGAAGGACTTTCTAGGCTTGTAATGGGGTTAGGTTGCCAACAATTCATGGTTTTTCTAGGATTCAAAAGCATAGGTTCTAGGAGAGCATTCAACCATAGATAAACCTTCACTTTTTCATTCATTCACATCCCATACTTACCTTTTATTCAGGCACTCAACTTCATTTCATTATTCTTCAGCATACACACTTATTAATTTCATTTGTATTTATAGTTTCTTTTTTTTAACATTGAAACAGAGACATTATACAAAATTAGTGTGTGTATGCTATTTACTTTGACCATTTCAATTCTTACCTAGTGCCTCCCCCAAATTTGGAACAAATTTACCTTGATAATTACTCCCCCAAATTTGGGACAAATTTGCTTTGACCCACGCTTCCTGTGGATGATGCTCTCCTACAACCTAAGTCAAGGTAGCAGGAGAATAACACTGTATAGGCTCAAATTTCAATCAATCAATAATTCATTCAGCTCAAACTGGGTACAAGGGATAATTCATTCAAGCACATGGTCAGCTTTTTGGCTAAGTGGCTATCACAATCAAATATGGCCTTTATCATCCTCAATTTCATGCATTTAGTCCCTACTTCAGAGATTCACACAAAAATCAGTACTAAATGATAGTCGTTTCTCTCAAAATTTTAAGGATCACACTCTCACTGAGATACGGTCAATGAATTCCTTCACAATCAATCTGACAAACTGACTAACATTTTCAGTCATACTTCCAATCACATGCTCATTCTTTTCTAATGCCTACAAGCTTGATCAAAACAATTATCTAATCATTCCAATCCATTCAAATCATACAATTGCTCATTCAAATCATTCTCAAACACTCATTTCATGCAAAACAATCCACCGCATATCATTTTCAATCAATTCACTGTTGAAACATGCTTTTGGTACAAGCAAACAACTTAAAGTGCTGAAATTTAAATAACTAAAATTTCAAATAAATAAAATATAAAAACTGAAATTAAAATGACTAAACATAAACCATAAAATAACTGAAAATAAACTAAAATGTTCAAGATGAAAAAATTTAAACGTCCTGCTCCTGTGGTTGCTCCTGTGCAAACTCATTAAGGTCCAACACTTGAGCAGCTGGTGAATCCTGAGAGATAGGTTGCTCTAACTCAGATGTTGGTGCAGATGGTATGACATCATCAGGTAAGGGTGTTGGGGATGGCTCTGGGATCTGGTCTGTAGAAGTCTCCTCCTTCTGAGCCATGTTGCTGCTGCTACTGTTGGCTCCTCAAGAACAGGCTCCTGGGCTGCGGAGGCCCTACCCCCTCCCGAAGGAGAAGGCTGGGCTCCTAGCCAGGCCACCTGCGCATCAAACTCATCCATGCTCATAATGGAGGGCAAGTCCAAGCCCTGAAGGCTCTACATGATGATGGACTACCCTTTGTGTATGCTTTGGAACATGGAATGAAGCATCTGTGGTGTAAATATAAAGTCTGATGGTCCTGCAGATAAATGAGCTAGAAGTGGTATCTATGTAAATGCTGGAGGAATAGTTGGAGCTGAGGAAGGGGGGACCTCAAAAGATGGGGGAGCCTCAGACCTCTTCCCCTTGGCCTTGCGCAACCCTCTGAAGGTAACTGAGAGGTCATCTAGGTTCCAATAGTTTTTCTTTGCATAAGCCACATTAATAGTTGGATCGAGGCTCTCCAATGTCAATGAATCAGAAATGACTCCCCTGGCCTTGCACAAAGTAGTGATTAAGGCTAGAAACCCAAGCCTAGAAGAGTCATGCTAGGCGATCATAGAAATTTTAGCTGAAATAATATAACCCAGGTTCATATCCATCTTCTGAATGATTCCATAAATCAACCTAGCCCTGTCTAATGTGATATCCGAGGTGTGGGAGGTAGGAATTAGGTTCGAGATGGAAAGAACGCTTCATGTCTGAGCTAGAGTGGTCATGTTCTTCCTTAGTATCTTCAAAGGCTGCCCATCAGCATTAAGCCATAATCCCGTCCCTTGGATACAAAGCTTAGCAACAAACTCCTGAGGATCAGGCCTCAAGAGTGCAAATCTGGAATAAGTACACAAATTCTCCCCCTCCTCCAAAATTTCCAGGGTCTTCAGAAATGTGTTAACAGTATCTTCATCAAATTTCACTAAGTGACCTCTCACCCTCACCTACTTAGGTGATTTATCCTTGGGGTCATAGAGGTTGGCATAAAATTCCTTCACAATAGCAATGTCTATGCTACTGTCAGCAAAATGAGTCAGCTTCTCATCCCAATTCCTTCTCTCGAGTTCCTCCTTGAACTCGTCAAACTCTGTGTAATAGACTACCACATTTCTCTCTGGTAGTAGCTTTCGAGGCACCACAATGTCTGTATACCTCTCCCAAGCCTCTTGGGATGTGAACCTGGATCTATCAAATCTGGCCTGGGTAGGTGTAGAAGGAGCTTTCCTTTTCTTGGATGCCATCTATAAAATATAAGACAAAACACAAGAGATTAGCACATGTTATTTTCACAAAAACAGAAAAATAAAACAAAAATTTTGACTGGGCGCTTAGCGCAATAGGATGAGCTTAGTGCACCTTATGAAATTTTACTTAGGCACTAAGCGCAGTAGGCTGGCGCATAGCTGAGCTTAGCCTAAGTCTTCAATTTTCAAAACTGAAGAGAGTTGGAGCTTAGCGCAGCATGGCATGTTTAGCTCAACCTCAATAGAATAACACTCAGGCTTAGCGCACAGGTCGCGCTTAGCCTTACTACAAAAACTTAAAAGACAGTGAGGGAGTTGAGCTTAGCGCAACAGGGCGCTTAGCTCAACACACAACAAGGGCTTAGCGCACAGACACACTTAGCCTTATTCAAAGGAAAACTTACAGAAGCAAAGTGGCGCTTAGCCTGACAAGTCAAGCTTAGCGCTGAACAAAAATTCTCAAAATCTTAATGTCTGAACACTTGTCCCGCTTAGCGCACAGACACGCTTAGCAGGCTCATCACTTACGTTCATCAGCAGGGATGAACGCACTTAGCGCAACATGATCCGCTTAGCGCGTTCATCTGGAAATCCAAAATTTTAACAGTTGCGATGAACAGGCTAAGCGCATAGGCGCGCTTAGCACTTTCATCGCGATTTCCAGACATAACCACAGGGGTCTTTACCCCTTTCAGCCACATTGCCCCTAATAGGCTTCTAATTTACCTAAAATCCTACATTGACTAACCCTAAAACTAATAACCTTAACCTAACAGCATACAACTAAGAAAACAAGAAGTCATCTATCCTAAGGTTTGAAGAATGAAAAATAAAAATAGAAATGTGCTAACTTACTTGGATTATTCTTGAAATAAAGCAATGAAGATGCAAGCAAGCAATATACACGCAGCAGAAAATACACAAGTGCTCAAGGTTAGGAAGGTGTAGAGGATTGGGTGCAAGGGTAACACCCAAAGTGCCTCTACCTTTGATTTTTAAAATCTGAAATTCGTATGGAGCACTTAGTGGATAGCTGCGCTTAGCGTGCCAACATGACGTTTGAGTTTAAAACCCAAGCGCTTAGCCTAGCCTCACGCTAAGCCCAACTTAAAGTTGGAAAGTCTCATAAGCATCTGAGGCTTAGCGCGGCAGGCTACGCTTAGCGCTTTCTGCAACACAAAATTTTTTCTGCAATATGCGCTTAGTCTCAGATGTGAGGCTTAGCGTACCTTCAAGCTTCAACTTACAGAGAGTAGTTCAGGCTTAGCGCAACAGGCACGCTAAGCACACTTCCAAGAATTCAAAACCCGTAAGAGATTGGCGCTTAGCGCTTCCTGGCCCACTAAGCCCAGCTTAAAAACTCAAGTTACAGAAAGGATCTGGGGCTTAGCGCATGATAGCACGCTTAGCGCTGCTACAATAAAATTTTTCCAGAGAAGAAGTGGCACATAGCGCATCATCCACGCTAAGCCCATTGGTTAAAGTTCAATTACCATGAAGATGTGGGGCTTAGCACAGTGATGTGCGCTTAGCTGAACTATCCAGCCAACCAATCAAGGGTCTCTGCGCTTAGCGCGAGCAAGCTCGACTTAGTGCGTGAAGATTGAGCGCTTAGCACAAGGTCTGCACTTAGCGGATAATCAATTGCAAAAAATTTCTAAGTTTTTTTCTGTCTCTCTCTTCACACAAGCTAAAAACCCCTTGTTCATTACTAAACAAGCTAAAATTAATCACAATCACAAGCAAGATATCCTAACTACATGCAAGAGATAAGAATGAAAAATAGAAAAGAGAAAGAAAAGTTGGGTTGCCTCCCAGTAAGCACTCTTTTAACGTCACTAGCTTGACGCATCGTCCTGTTATCCAGGATCCAACAAAGTTCCTATTTCAAGGACCTTCTTCTCCGGTCTCCTTTCCTCCATCACATGCACTTTAAGACAGACATTTTGGCTAGGTGGATCTTTGTCCTCCTGGAACAAATCAAAGCTGATCTTTTGACCTTCTATGCCCATTTGCAATATTTTCTTTCCCATGTCCACCATGCAGCTTGCAGTAGACATGAATGGGCAGCCATGAATGAGAGGAATGTCAGCATCCTCTTTGTCTATGACAACGAAATCAGCTGGAAATATAAGGTATTTAACTTTCACCAGCACATCTTCAATGACTCCATATGGCCTTGTGATGGAGCGGTCAGTTAACTGGAGGGTCATGCGTGTGGGCATTATCTCTATCTCTCCAAGTCGCCAGCACATGGAAAGAAGCATTAAATTGATACTAGCTCCCAAGTCTATAAGAGCTTTGCCTACAACAACCTCACCAATAGAACACAATATTGTGACAACTCTCGGATCTTTGTGCTTTGGTGGAAGAATGCGTTGAATAGAAGCACTATAGTTACCTTCCACAACAATTCTGTCACTATGGATGTACCGGTTCTTCTTGGTTAACATATCCTTCAAAAATTTGGCATAGAGGTGCATTTGCTGAAGTGCTTCTCCAAATGGCAAAGTAATTTCCAACTTCTTGATGATATCAAGAAATCTGGCCAAATGTCGTTATTTATCTTTCCGGGAGAGCACCAATGGATAAGGTACCTCCTTGCATTCAATAGGAGTAGCCTCTTTCTTCTTTTCTAAGTTAGCCTCACTCTTGCCCTTCTTTTCAGTCTCAACAACCTTCTCTTTTTGTTTTTCATTTTTCAACTTTTTACTTTTTCTTCTTCTTCTTTTGTTTCTTCTTCTTTTTTCTTTTTCTTCCTTCTTCTTCATTTTCTCTTGACAATCTCTTATTGGGGTCTCTCCTTCTTCATCCCCTTCTACTTCCTCAACAATTTCTTCAAGTTCAACTAAATCATCAACCAGTTCCAGTGCCAATTCATCAACTAGCGGTTGTTTAAATCCCTCCACCTTCTTATCAGCTTTACTGTCCTCCGCTTGAACTGCCATTTTACTTCTAGTCATCACAGCTTTGCACTCTTCTTTAGGATTTTTCTCTGTGTTTGTTGTAAAGCTGTTTGATGATTTTTCACCTAATTGCTTTGCAAGCTGGCCCACCTGGACTTCTAGATTCTTAATTGCAGACTCAGTGCTCTTTTGGTTAGACATTGACACTTGCATGAATTGAGCTAGAGTCTCTTCCAGATTTGTGGTTCGGTCATAGAGACTTGGCATCTATTATTGTGGCCTTGTAGATGAACCACCCTGGTCTCTGTTGAATTGGTTAGTAGGGTGATTTTTCCACTGTCTCTGCTGTTGATACTGCTTGTTATTCTGAAATCCTAGAAATCCACTTGTATTGAAATTGCCTCTAGGCTAATTCCCCATATAATTGACTTCATGTTCAATTTGCTTTTCATTAAGGATACAACATCCAGATTCATGAGCTCCACCACAAATTGTACATCCTGCAACTTGCAAAATAGAAGAATGTGAAGTTTGTGCAGAATGAAGTTGAGTTGGCAACTTTGCCTTCTGCAGTCTTTGATTCAGGGAAGTATTTCTTCAAGAACTTTTCTACTACTTCATCCCATGACTTCAGACTGTTTCCTTTAAAAGAATGAAGCCATCTCTTAGCTTCTCCAGATAAAGAAAATGAGAATAGTCTCAACCTGATTGCATCCGAAGGCACACCCGCCAACCTAATAGTATTGCATATCTCTATATAGGTAGCTAAGTGAGCATAAGGGTCTTCATTGGGCAGTCCATGAAACAGATTATTTTGAATCAGCTGTATCAAAGAAGGAAGATATGTAATTGTCTGAGCTTGAACTTTTGGCTGTGCAATACTAGTGAAAAATTATGGCACAGTAGAACTTGAATAATCCTCCAGGATTACTCTTCTTTTCTCTTCAGCCAAGATTGGGTCTTCAACAGGTTCTATATGAGAATGCCCTACAATAGGAAAACTAGAAGATGCCTCGGAAGATCAAGGTTCTTCTTCTAGAGTTGCTACTGTTTCTAAATCCTACCAAAATTTTCTGATTCTCTCTGAATTACGCTTTCTATAGGTGGCGTTAATCTCCAAGTCAATGGGAACCAAATCACCTGCAGTAGATCTTCTTTTCATACAATGAATGTACGGTAACTAAAATATAAACAAAAAGAAACAATGAATTAAAGAGAAAAATATAAAGCAATGCCGTAAAACTGAACTAAACTCTTCTTAAATCTAGTTCCCCAACAATGGTGCCATAAATACTTTGTTGGATTTCCCTCGCAGTTACTTTTTGGTCCACTTTTCCTTTATACAAATATGCTCAAGGGAAATCCGATTTGCCGGAAAGCGCACCAGATCGTCAAGTATTTAAAATTAAAACGGATGAATTTGAGTATCGAACTCAGGGAACTAGTCTTGGACAGGGTTAAATTCAGAAATAAGGCATTGTTGAAAGAAACATTGATAATTGATGATTTAGAACAGAATTAAACTAAGTCTAGGCTAAAAACAGTAAAAATGCAAGTAAGTAAAATTGACAGCATTAGGTGTTGCAACCTACCCTTCAGCGGGACGGCGATGCGAGGGTTCACAGGTGCGTCTTCCATGGGAGGAAAATGCACGGAGTCGCCACCAACATTTATTCGAGGAAAACGTCGGAAAAACCGGAAAAGACGTGGTCTACGAACTTTAAGTATGAAAGGTTCGGGAGTTGTATTTACACACGGGGAAGGTATTAGCACCCCACACGCCCGTCACAAGGGACGGCAGCCTTTAATCTAGTGTGCAAATATGACTTCAAATTATTTTATTTTCCCTTTCTTACGTTTTTATGTCTTTTTACGCTTTTTGTATTTTTTATCTTTTGGTGGTCGACAAGGGTGTTTCCCTTGCTCCTATGTATTCTTCAATTGTGATAAGGAAATCAGACCTACGTAGTTCTTTCAAAAGGGGTGAATCAAGTGATTCTTTTTACTTGGAAGATGGTCATTTAAGGCGTTGGACCTTAAAATGATCCATTTTACTTGGTGAGAAAGCTAAGGCGTTGGACCTCTAGCCATCTCATGAGGTCGACAAAAGCGGGGCTTTTGCTCCTACGTATCCTCTATCGAAGAGGAAATCAGACCTACGCAGTTCTCGCAAAAGGCAGTAAAGTGATGTGTTGATTTTATGCTTTTGAACGGTCCATGTTAACCGATAAAAGCAAAGAGGATTGTTTAAGGCGTTGGACCTTAAAACGGTTTTCAGTGATTTTTGCGGACAAAGCTTGATTTGTGAGTTGATTTTAGCCTTAGTTTCACTTTGGTTATTAGTCAATTCATTCAAGGAAACTTCCAAAGAAAAACATCCAATCGATTTTTTTTATTATTTTATTTAAAGATTTTGATTATTTTATTATTATTTTTCAAGATATTTTGATTATTTTATTATTATTTTGCTTTTTTTTGTTTAACCGAGGTTACAGCGTAAACGATCGGTTAGATTTTGTTTTAACAGTAATTAAACGAGATTACAACGCAAATGATCGGTTGAAATTCATTTTATCATTTATTAAGCGAGATAACGGCTTAAACGATCGGTTAAAGCTCGTTAAAAACGAAAGAAAATAAAACCTAAAATGAACGAAATGAAGATGAAAGCCAAAAAAACAAGAAATGAATTAAAAGTCTCAGATTTGGAAACTTACCCGTTGAAGAACGAAGAACGGATGAAGAACGGTGAAGAACGGTGGAAAACCTACACGGATTTGCTTACGGAAACATCTCGGAAGCGTTACGGAAGCACCTTGGCTTGGATTTTCTTCACGGAAACAATTTTTTCACCCAAAACAGCTGAAATGCATAGCGAGGGGGATTAGGGACCCTTAGAACAGTCCCCTTCTACCTATTTATAGGAAAAAAGGGAAGGAGGTTGTGGCCCAGCTCGCCCAGGAGAGCTCAGCTCACCCAGGCGAGAAGCAATCCAGCTTCGAAAAATACTCTAGAAGGCCCAATTCAAAATTTCAAAATTGCTATTTGCACCCCCTCATTTTGATAAGTTCATCCCCCTTCTTTCGTAATTTACGGAAAAGTTACGGAAGTCTTACGGAAGCCTATAGGACTTGATTTTCTTCTTTTTTCACTTCTTTCTCACCCATATTAAGTGAAATATGCTAATTTAGGATTATGAGAATTTTACGGAAGCATTACGGGAGTCCCGAAAGCTCCGGAAGCCATTTTTTAACAAAATGGGAGAGGTGGTTACCACCCAGCTCTCCCAGGCGAGCTCAGCTCGCCCAGGCGAGCTCAGCTCGCCCAGGCGAGCTAGGTTGCTTCCACCTTAAGCAAGAAAATGCCTAGAAAGCTCTAGAAGGGCCCAGATTTGAAAATTGCTATTTGCATCCCCATTTTACTAAATTCACTCCCTTTGCCCTTTTTTTGCTGATTCTTTTCCCGTAACGTTACGGAACCTCACGAATTACGTAACAATACTTGTTTTCTTTCTGTAATGTCACGAAACTTTACAGATTACGCAACCATCCCCTCTTCGGCTTCTGGAATGTTACGGAACTTTACGGATTGGGCAATAATGATTCCTTTCGACTCCCGACATGTCGCAGAACTTCACGGATTGCTTAACGATGGGTGTCAAGTTCCTCGAAGCGGTCAAGCAAAGGTTGCATGCCATCAAACAATGGTCCCCGGACAAAATTAGGATATGACAGTTGCCCCTCTTTACTTACCTTTTACCGGAGATAGGAGGAAAGTAAAGATAAGACACTGATTTCGTCTGTCTTAGCTTTTTCCGTAATTAATCTATGATGATTCCCGAAGGCCATCCTTTGCCCATCATGGGGATTTAATTGATCTTAATCACAATAGTTCCAACCAAAATGATTTGAAATAATTGACTCTCGTCTCTCCTTCTTTTTTCTCTGCAAAACACAAAACAAAACAAAAAACAAAAAAAATAACATAATATACACGTATACACATTTTTGGTGAAGGAATCGATTGGAAAAATAACAAAAACTGTATTTTCCCCTTACCGGGGGCTCCGTACTTGATAATGGAGGACGCATGAACAACGCTAGGCAATCAATTCATGGGACTCCGGACTTAATGATGGAGGATGCACAAACAGCACTAGGCAATCAATTCATGGGGCTCCATACTCAATGATGGAGGATGCATGAAATGCGCTAGGCAATCAATTCATGGGGCTCCGGACTTGATGATGGAGGATGCACGAAGAACGCTAGGCAATCAATTCGTTGAACTCCAGACTCAATGATGGAGGATGCTTGAACAGCGCTAGGCAATCAATTTATGGGGCTCCAGACTCGATGGTGGAGGATGCACGAATAGCGCTAGGCAATCAATTAATGGGGCTCCGGGATCAATGGTGGAGGATGCATGAACAACACTAGGCAATCAATTCATGGGGCTCCGAATAAGATTTGATGGTGGAGGATGCACGAACAATGCTAGGCAATCAATTCGTGGGGCTCTGGACTCGATGGTGGAGGATGCATGAACAGCGCTAGGCAATCAATTCATGGGGCTCCGAATAAGATTTGATGGTGGAGGATGCACGAACAACGCTAGGCAATCAATTCGTGGGGCTCCGGACTCGATGGTGGAGGATGCATGAACAGCGCTAGGCAATCAATTCATGGGGTTCCGAATAAGATTTAATGGTGGAGGATGCACGAACAGCGCTAGGCAATCAATTCGTGGGGCTTCAAACTGGATGGTGGAGGATGCATGAACAGCGCTAGGCAATCAATTCATGGGGCTCCAAATAAGATTTGATGGTGGAGTATGCACGAACAGTGCTAGGCAATCAATTCGTGGGGCTCCGGACTCAATGGTGGAGGATGCATGAACAGCTCTAGGCAATCAATTCATGGGGCTCCGAATAAGATTTGATTTTAGGACCAAATGGTCCACCAGGTTCTTTCACCTAAAAGGCGAACATGCTTTAGCAAGGAAAAATAAATCATTCACCAGAGCACCATATTTTAGAGAAACAATATGCTTATGCCAAAATAGTTTTCCTTGTAATCGAAAATGAAGGGTAGGACGTCAACGTTTAGCTTTTAAATGAACACTCAAGGGAAACGCCGGGTCAAACTGAAACTGGGAATAAAATCACTCATAGTGTATAAAAACTCACACAGGTAAGAGTTTTACCCTAATTCCAAACCATAGCTGCACCATGACTTTATTTTGCACATGATTTCCTATTGAACCAAAAGATTACACGCGCGATCACGGATCAATAGTATTTTCTCGAGGGTAGTGTTTTTTTGGAGAGGAAGCTGGGTGTTTCGATCTTTTCCTCTTTGTTTATGTGAGGTGGGACATCGCCAGTTGGGAGCGACCTTGAATGGCAATCCCAAAGGAAGAACCACTTCAAAAATGGGTTTTCCCTTTGTCGGCGGTCATTTACCTCGCCGAAAATTTATCTGGTCCGAAGACCTTCTGTTCTCTTTCTTGGTTTCCTTTATTGATCGAGAATTATTTTGTTTTCCTCCGATCTTTTATCCTTTTTACTTTCTTCTGATCTTTGATCGAGAATCCTTCTTTTCCTTTTCTTTCATTTCTTCCTTTTCCTTTTTTCCTTCCGATCTTTGATTGGGAATTTGGGTTTTAGCATTCTTTATTCGCCCTCCCTTTAGGAGATTCGGCTGTCCTCTTCTTCGGGGGGTAAGATAAGGATTCTCTTCATGGGCCAAGGTTCAAGGTAGCTTAAGGTTGTGTCTCAACATGGTCTTCTCACCGTGTGTGCCCGATTTTGATATTTGGGGCAAAACAAATTCATGTGTCAGGGTGTCGGTTTTTGGTTAAACTCCCATATTATTTCCACGAGGCGCGCGTAACAATGATGATTTGGAAACAACGCGCAAAATTAGTCATGCATACAGCTAGGTGGGTACTCAAGCATCCAGTTCATGGCATTATGATACTAAGGCTTGGGATTTACGCAAGTAGACCCAACGTTTCCAAATTATGTTCTTTCATTGGTTCAACGAATCCATCCATTCTTATCTCGGTTATTTTGGAAAATAAACTCTTAGCGTCAATTTCTTGTTTCCAAAAGATATGTGTGCTCTCTACGAATGATTTGTGCTTCCTTATGACCATAACATGCCGACCTTCGAGGTCTTTCTTTCTCTTTTCTTTTTGTTTCATTTTTCTTATGTATGTTTGCAAAAAACTATACCTCCATCGTTATCTATGAGAAAAGCTTTTTTTTTCTCTGTACACCTACGTTCCTATACACGGAAAAAAACTTTTTTTCTATATACACATGCATTGAAAAACTCTTTCTCTCTATACCAACATGGTCTATATAAAACCTCTATTCCTTTTCAAAGATTTCTTTTCCTTTTTCAATATACACTTGTTGTTTATACCAAAAAAAAATCCTTTATATACACTCATTGCACATATACAAGAATTTCTTTTCACACATTGTTTATATACAAAAAATCTTTTCACACATTGTTTATACAAAAACTCTTTTCACACATTGTTTATATACAAAAAATTATTTTCTTTTCTTTATATACAGATATGACATTTTGTTCACAACGCCTCTTTCTTTTTCTATTCTTGGCGTTATCACGACGTTTGTTCGTTTTATTTTAGGATGACATTCCTAAATGAAAACTCTACACGGTTCTGGAATTTCAACAAATATTATTGACAATAACGAAATAAGCACTAACGCAACAATCCAAACAAAATGTATGCACAAAACAAATGACAATCGAAACAACAAAAACAAACGTTAGTCCCTCAAGTCATAGAAATAAAATAACATACAAATGATAAATGATGAAACATAAAACTGAAAAGAATAGGAATCTGGTGATCCCACGGTCATGTGGCTTCGCATGCCACCGGACTCTTGGGTCACGATAACAAAAGGTGGGGTGGTCGACAAAAGCAGGGCTTTTGCTCCTACGTATCCTCAATTTGTGATGAGGAACTCAGACCTACGTAGTTCTTGTTAACTGTGAGACTAAAATAGTCTCGGTGTTTTTTTTTTTTTACTAAAATGCGAACATGCTTTAGTAAAGAAACAAAACCTCCAACTGATCAGAGCAACATATGATTTTTTTCGATGAAAAACAATGTGTCTATTGGGGAAGGAGAGTATACTGATGAAATTTTCTCATAACCATAAATGAGATTTTGGATGTTAGCATTCCGTTTCTAAACGACCATTTAGAGGAAACAATGGGTCCAACAAAAATAGAAGAAAATCACTCAAAGTATATCAATCTCACACAGGTAAGTGTTTTATCCTAATTCCGAACCATAGATATGTCCTTACTTGATTTTGCAAATAATTTCCTATCAAATCAAAGATTACATGTGTGATCATGGATTAATAGGACTTCTTCTTGGGAATGGGGTTTTTTGGTGGGGAATTTGGCTTTGAGTGTTTTTGGCTTTTCCTTTTTTGTTTTTGTTTAGTGCGGGGCGAGAAAGTCGCTAGCGCACAGGATTTTGGTTGGCAATCAAAGGGAGAGGACCACTTAGGTCGTGGTTTCCTTTCTTTTTCTTGTTTTCTTGGTGACAATTCTGTATTGTTCAGATATTGTCTGGTCCAAAGACCTTTCTGCATATTTCTTCTGTTTTCTTCCGATCTTTGATCCGAAACTTTCTTTCTTTTTAGCTTTCTCCCACTCTTTGATTGGGAATTTTCTTTCTTTTTTTGCTTTCTCCCACTCTTTGATTGGGAATTTTCCTTTTTTTTGTTTTCTTCCGAGGGCAAGGATTGACATTCTCACCCTGGGTCAAGGTTTATGATAAGTTGGGATTTTGGCTCAAGGCTTGTAGAACGACTGGTCATGATATATGTCAAGGTTTGGCCAGTGGTTCGGGGATAAAGGGGATGTCCCACATTATTTCCATGATACACATGCAACAATGATGATTAGGAAATTTTATGCAAAACTGGTCATGCATGCACTCATGTGGACACTCAAGCATCAAGTTTTTATGGTCATGTGACACTAGGGCTCAGGATTCATTTTCCCTATTTTAAGTCAAACTAGTGTTTCCAAAATATGCTCCTTTATCAATTTATGCATTCATCCAAGTCCATTTTGGGCGTTCGGGAAAATTTTCACAACATTCACCCTTCAAGTGTATACACATTTTTTCAAAAAAACTAGTTATGATCAGTATATCTTTTTTTCAAAGAAAAGCTGAAAGTTATTTCTCTTCAAAAGCATGTTGGCTTTTCAGCTGAAAGATATATTTTTTGTTCTCTTTTTGTTTTTTTTTCATGAGGTGTTTTGCTACCTAAACATGTGTATATTTTTGTGAGGTATTTTTGCTATATACATGCATATCCAAGGTATCTTGCTACCTAAACATACATACATACATACATACCGACATATATATATATATATATATATATATTGTGAGGTATTTTTTGCCACATACATGCATATGCAAGGTACCTTGCTACCTAAACATACATATATATATTTTGTGAGGTATTTTTGCCATATACATGCATATCCAAGGTATCTTGTTACCTAAACATACATATATGTATTTTGTGAGGTATGACTACCTTCCGAACTTGTGCTTGTTTTATTTAAATTCCTAGGATCATGAACAATTAGGTGTGTCCTACTATGATTGGAGAAACAAAGGTGATCAAATAACAAGCAGAGATTTAAAAGGTACTAGGTTGCCTCCTAGTAGCGCTTCTTTACCGTCTTGAGCTGGACACGTGATGACTTATTGGTCACGGACCTAGTACTTTTGCTTACCTTTGGCTTTGGACTTGGTCGCCTACTAGTCGGCCATGGGTCGTAGGCAACACACTAACCTTTTTGTGGATGAGTTGAGGGGCTTTGGAGGTGGCGGCGGTGCATCTGTTGCCCGCTGCCGGCCATCCCCAGGCTGCTGTGGTGTCTCGCCCTACGCCTGCCTGGGAGGGCGTAGTACTTCTTGATGAAAGCTCAGTTAGTAGGGGGCCTGATGACCTTGCTAGGGGTTACGGGCACTCTGTAGGATTGACAAAGGCCTGTAATCAGAGCTAGAAACCCTAGGACCCTGTTGGAATTCCCCGGGTCTTGCGGGTACCAAACCAAGTGAGCCCGATTGATCTTACGACCGGTAAGGAAAGCCCACATCAAAATCAAGTCCTCCTTAGAGGCTTGCGCCAAATTTGAAGATCGGGGAAGCAAAATTCTAACAATTATATAGAGCATGACGCGATTATCAAATGTCAATGATCCGGCCAGCAATCTACCGGTCATTTCAGCCTGGTCATTGCAAACCATACAGCAAGCATCATGACTAGAATAATCAAATTTCCAGTCATCAACAATGGTGCCCTCAAAAGGTGCACCTTGACTGGGTAAGTGAGTCAAAGAAAAGAACAATGATTGATCAATGATCATGGGAATACCATGCACCTCAGAAGAAATAATGTCATCCTGAATTTTTAAATTGCAGTAGAAGACCTTGACAAGTTCAGGATAATATGGCAATTTTAAAGACATGAAATCAACCAAGCCAGAATTTTGAAACACTTGATAGCAATCAAACGTCTCATCATTAAAGAAATCTACGTCTAGGTACTTAGGGTCTAAAATGATCCTATAAGAAAATTGAGAAAGGTACCGTAGACGCTGATTATCAGAAGAAAACAGAGTGGATGATCTTGGAGATGAAAAAGAAGGATGGATAGGTGCTATGGGTGCTTCAGATGGTCTGTGGCGGCGATGGGCAGCAGCAGCGGCGATGGAGGATAATCCCTTTCTCTTCTTCGATGGTTCTGCCATTTGATGAAGTTTTAGTGAATTTTCAATCAGTGGAAGTGAAAGAGGAGTGAAAAAGAGGAAGATTAGGCTTTACGGGACGTGTTTTGGTGAAGAATTGAGGAAGATATGGAGGTTTGAAGATTTAGGGATGAAGGAGGCACGAGGAGGAGCTTTGGCTGCACAGCAAGACTGGTTTCGTAGGTATTTATAGACGAGGACGAGTTGTAATCGATTACAAGGTGTGGTAATCGATTACAGGAGTAATAAGCCTTCTGGTAATCGATTACAGGATGTTGTAATCGATTACAGACTACCTGTTCTTGTGTAATCGATTACACTGAGTGGTAATCGATTACCAGAGCACAAACTAGGCTAGTTCCTCTAAAATAACCTATGTTTATGCTAAATACATCTAATACTATCAATTATTACTACTAATGCATTTAATTCAATCATTCAAACATCAAACACACAATAATTTATAAATCTTATCATAATAACAAGAATTTAAACAAAATCAATCAAAGTAACATACTTAACACAAACAATCAATCATAAAAAATAAATTAATCAATCAATCCTTATTTATCTAAATCACTAACATCTAAGAGGCCTAATTCCCTTCTAATAGAGAAGAATGTTTCTTTAGGGAGAGGTTTTGTGAAGATATCAGCAAGTTGATTCTTAGTATCAACAAACTCTAACACACAATCTCCCTTTAGAACATGATCTCTTAGAAAATGGTGCCTAATTTCTATATGTTTAGTTCTAGAGTGTTGAACTGGATTCTTGGAAAGATTAATTGCACTTGTATTATCACATCTAATAGGTATATGGTCAAGAAGGATTCCATAGTCAGAAAGTTGTTGCTTCATCCATATGATTTTTGCACAACAACTGCCGGCAAAAATATATTCCGCTTCTGCAGTGGATAAAGCAACACTATTTTGTTTCTTGCTATGCCAAGAAACTAGAGCAGAACCAATGAATTGACAAGTTCCACTTGTGGTTTTTCTATCTGTTTTAGAACCGGCAAAGTCTGAATCAGAATATCCAATTAAGGTGCATGTGGAATTTCTAGGATACCATAAACCTATGTTCATAGTGCCTACTAAATATCTTATGATTCTTTTAACAACACTAAGATGTGATTGTTTAGGATTTGATTGAAATCTAGCACACATACACACACTAAACATTATATCAATTCTGCTAGCAGATAAATAAAGAAGTGATCCGATCATACCTCGATATTGCTTAACATCTATTGACTGACCGATTTCATCTTTATCTAGATAGCAAGCAGTGCTCATTGGTGTAGCCATGTGCTTAGCATTTCCATGTCGAATTTGTGGATTAACTCTTTGCAATACTTGGATTGATTGGCAAAGATACCATTCTTGGTTTGTTTAATTTGCAATCCAAGAAAGAAATTAAGTTCTCCCATCATTGACATTTCAAACTCACTTTGCATGTCATGGGAGAATTCCTTGCACAATAATTCATTAGTGGATCCAAAAATAATATCATCAACATAAATTTGAACTAATAAAATATCATGTGATTTTCTCTTTATAAAAAGATTAGTATATACTTTTCCTCTAGAGAAGTCCTTTTCTAAAAGGAGCTTACTTAGACGCTCGTACCAAGCCATAGGGGCTTGTTTCAAGCCATATAAAGCCTTTTTCAATTTATAGACATGTTTTGGCTTATTCAATATTTCAAAACCTGGTGGTTGTTCAACATATACTTCTTCTTGAATTAAGCCATTTAGAAAAGCACTTTTAACATCCATTTGATAAAGCTTAAAATTCATTATGGATGCATATGCTAAGAGCATTCTAATGGCTTCTAATCTAGCAACTGGAGCATATGTTTCTTCATAATCTATACCTTCTTCTTTATTATAACCTTTTGCAACTAATATAGCCTTATTTCTAATGATTATTCCATGTTCATCTAACTTATTTCTAAATACCCATTTTGCTCCTATAATGGGATAGTTTTTAGGTTTCTCAACAAGTTCCCACACATTGTTTCTTTCAAATTGATTCAGTTCTTCTTTCATAGCAATTATCCAATTATCATCTATTATGGCTTCTTTTATATTTTTAGGTTCAATCATAGATACAAAAGCCATATTATTGCATAATTCTTTAAGAGAATGTCTAGTTGTTACCCCTTTTGAGATATCACCAATAATGTTGTCGAGGGGATGATCTTTTGAGGCTTTCCATTCTTTTGGAAGTTCATTATTTGATTTGGCTTCTTCTGGAGGATCTTCATTGCTTCCTTTCCCTTTTCCTTTAGAATCTTGTCCATGAATATGAATTTGTTCTAAAGATTCTGCAATATCATCTAGCATATTCTTTCTTGACAAGATAGCATTAGATTCATCTAAAGTAACATGAATGGATTCCTTAATACTCATAGTTCTTTTGTTATATATTCTATATGTTTTACTTTGCAATGAATATCCAAGAAAGATGCCTTCATCAGATTTTGCATCAAATTTTCCTAGATTATCTTTACCATTATTAAGCACAAAACATTTGCAACCAAAAACATGCATATGTGAAATGTTGGGTTTTCTACCATTATATAACTCATATGGGGTTTTCTTTAAAATGGGTCTTATTAAGGCCCTATTCATGATGTAACATGCAGTATTGACGGCTTCAGCCCAAAAATATTTTGGAAGAAAAGTATCATTTAATAAAGTTCTAGCAATTTCTTCCAATGACCTATTTTTCCTCTCAACAACTCCATTTTGTTGAGGGGTTCTAGGTGCAGAAAAATTATGCTCAATACCATGTTCTTCACAAAATAATTCAAAATCTTTGTTTTCAAATTCACCCCTATGATCACTTCTAATGGATGCAATCTTAAGATTTTTCTGGTTTTGTATAACTTTAGCAAGTTTTCTAAATGCTTGGAATGCATCACTTTTATAAGTAATGAATAATGTCTAAGTATATCTAGAGAAATCATCAAGTATGACAAGAGCATAGTAATTTCCTCCAAAACTCATGGTTCTAGATGGACCAAATAAATCCATATGCAATAATTGTAAGGGTTGAGTGGTTGAAGCAATATTTTTAGGTTTGAATGAGACTCTTGTTTGTTTACCCTTTTGACATGCATCACATAGTTTATCTTTTTCAAATTTCAATTTAGGCAAACCAACTACTAAATATTTTGAAATTAATTTGTTTAAGTGATCCATGTTTATGTGATCAATTCTTTTATGCAATAACCATGGATCATCATCTTTGCTAAGAAAACAATGATTGTTTTCTAGTTTTAGGCTTAAGTCTATCATGTATACATTGTTGACTCTATGTCCTACATGCTTTATATTAATGTCATGCTTCTGTTCTATAAAACATTTTTGAGAATCAAATGATACTAGATAGTCTTTGTCACATAATTGACTAACACTAAGCAGGTTGTGCTTAAGACCTTCAACAAGTAGAAGATTTTCAATGGAGTTGGAATAATTTGTACCTATTTTACCAACTCCAAGGATTCTACCTTTGTTGTTGTCACCATATGTTACATGCCCGCTTTTCTTGGGAGAGATATGTGTAAACTTTGATGCATCTCCAGTCATATGTTTTGAACATCCACTATCTATGTACCACTCCTTCCTCAAAGACACCTACATAATCAAGTTTTTGACTTAGGTACCCAAACTTTATTGGGTCCTTGTGTGTTAGTGCAGACTGAAGATCCTTTTGGGACCCATATCATTTTAATGTTGTTGTAGTTTTTCTTAAAGTAGCAAGTAGATATGCCATGCCCTTTTCTTCCACAGTAAAAACAAGTGATAGAACTAGAATTATATTTTTGTGTGGAAGTAAAGAGGTTTTTATGAAATTATTGTTGTTTTTCAGGTTTATATCCTATTCCAGCCTTATTAGAGACACATCTTTGTTTTCCTAATATGACATCTAAATTAATTTTACTATAAGAAAATTTTGCAAGTGAGTTTTTCAACTCTTTAATTTCTTTTTCATATTTTTCACAACAACTACAAGAATCAGATATTTTCTTGTCAGAAATAGTAGAGATATGAAATCTTTCATTTGATTTAGAAATTGAGACTTCAGTTCTAAGATGATTTAATTCTTTATTTAATTTTGAAATTTCATTTTCTAAATCTGAAATTGTTTTCTTAGAAGATGAAACTAACTTTGCAAGTTTAATTGACTCTTTATGCAAATCAGCAAATGCATCTTGTAATTCATCAAAAGAAATGGATAAGTTATTTGAAGATGTTACCTCTTCATCACTTTCATAACTTTTAGCCATTAGACAAAGGTTTATCTCTTCATTTTCTGAATCTTTAGAAGATTCCATATCATTGTCATCCCAAGTGATGTATGCTTTCTTCAATTTCTTTTCACTAAAATTTTTCTTTTCAGACTTCTCCATCTTTTTCTTAAAGATAGGACAATCAACCCTCAGATGTCCAGGTTGATTGCATTCAAAGCATTTTGGAGTAGAAGATGAAGTTTTTGCCCTTCTTTTTGATTTAAAATTGGATCGCCTTTGATTTCCTCTTACTTTAAGAAACTTGTTGAATCTTTTTACAAAAAGGCTAAGATCATCATCTTCATCTAGATCAATTTCCTTATCACTTTCTTCTTGGATTGAAGATGAGGCTTTAAGAGCAATTCCCTTCTTTTTCATGTCATTTTCTTCATGTTGATTTAATCTCAACAATTCCATTTTGTGTTCCTATAACTTTCCAAATAGAGTAGCAAGAGTCATGTTAGATAAATCTCTTGATTCAATCATGGTTGTTACTTTAGGTTTCCATTCTCTGCTTAAACATCTTAATACTTTGTTTATGAGATCTTCACTTTGAAACTCTTTCCCTAAGGCTGCAAGATGATTTACTATATGTGTGAACCTCTTTTGCATGTCTTGAATGCTTTCATTTGCATTCATCCTAAATAGTTCATATTCATGAGTTAATGTGTTTATCCTAGATCTTTTAACATCTGTTGTACCTTCATGTGTTAATTGTAGAGTGTCCCACATTTCCTTAGCACTCTTACAATTTGAAACCCTGAAATATTCATTCATTCCCAGGGCAGATGTAATTATGTTTTTGGCTTTTAAATTGTATTGTACTCGTCTTCTATCCTCTTCAGACCATCTATCTCTAGGTTTTTCTATTGTTATGCTTTCACTTGTTGTGCCCCCATCTATTATGGTTCTTTCTTCTATGGTGGGTATATAAGGCCTTATTTCTATGGCTTCCCAAATATTTAAGTCTATTGCCTCAATAAAAATTTGCATTCGAGTTTTCCAGTAGTGGTAACCCTCTCCATAAAAGATTGGAGGTCTATTGATTGAATTTCCTTCTGGAAATAAGAAGTTTGCTGAGGCTATTTTTCTTGAAGCTTCTAAACCTTATACAAGAATGAAACTCTGATACCACTTGTTAGACAAGTGGCCTCAGATATCTTAAGAAGGGGGGATGAATTAAGATATTGCAAACTATTTCCCCAATTAAAATTCTATTTCACTTTCTATGCAAGTTACAAATTTCCTTAAAAATGAACTCTTAAATAATGATTCAAATAGAACAATCTGAATATAAATATAAAGCAATAATAAATAAAAGAGTTTAAGGGAAGAGAAAGTGCAAACTCGGATTTATACTGGTTCGGCCACACCCTTGTGCCTACGTCCAGTCCCCAAGCAACCCGCTTAAGAGTTCCACTATCTTGAAAAATCCTTTTACAAGTTTTGACCACACAAGGACAATCCTTCCTTTGTGTTCAGAATTCTTTTACAACAAGAGACCCTCGGTCTCTTAATCCCTTAGAGAATTTAGAAAGAAGAGAAGAATGAATCTCTCTTGAAAGAGATAGATTTTACAATCTGAGCAATCAAATGATTCCTTATTGAATTGCAAGTGTATTGGCCAAGGAATTCTTAAGAGGATAAAATGTTTTTGCTCTTTGAGAGAATAACACTTGTTGTTCTGAAAAACTCCGAGCAAATTCGTGTTTCAAGTCACATATATATAGACCTTTGGTGGTCATGTAAAAACCATTTGAGAAGATGTGACTCTTAGAAATGTTTTTCTGAAAATCTCCTCTAGTAATCGATTACAGGATTTATGTAATCGATGATAGGTTTTAAAATTTGAATTAAAAACGTTTATTAACTGCTGGTAATCGATTACCAATATTGTGTAATCGATTACACAGTCTAAAATTTGAATTCAAATTTTTAATAGTTGTTGTAAACATTTTTGGCCACTAGTAATCGATTACCATAGAGTAAATCTCTTGAAAAACATTTTTAAACTTAAATTACTTGGCCAAACCTTTTGCTATATCAATTAGGAATTCCCTTCCTAAAATACTAGTGATCATCTTGATGTTGTGTCTTGTATTCTTGAATCATTATCTTGAATTTAAACTTGAAAAGCGCATTTGCATCATTTGCATCAAATCATCATGATCATCATCAAAACATCAAAGTCATTTGCTTCTACAGACGAGACCAACATACAATGCATGGATGATGACATGATGCAGATGCACAAAAGCGCAACAGGGGGATGTACACAGCATGGCAATATCCTCAAATAATCATACAACAAAGGCGTAGATGACATTTATATGCATGGCAGTGTTTAAAAGGCACGCAGCGTGTTCGCTTCGTGCCCCTATTTTAGGGACCTAAACGGGAGGAACTAAAAGGCTTTTTAGTGATAATTCCCAAGGTGGTCATATCTCTCTTGATGTCTCTAGAGGTATCATCCCCTTCGAAGAACATATTGCGGCAGTAGGGACTGCTAGCAACAATATGTTATCAAAGAGAAAAACTCTAGATGAGGGTTCACTGTTATCAAGCAAGTCGGAGACCTAGCATGACCACAGATTCACCTCCACTCTTTATGTTCCCATGGACCCGGGTATAGGGAACCTTTTCAACTCATCGTGTATGCAAATAGTGTTGGTGTTTGTGTGCATCAAATGAATAAATATTTACCTCATGCATACATTTTAAAAACACACTAAAAGCATCAAAGAGTTATATACAAGAACGTAAGAGAAATAAAAGGAAACCGACAAAAGAGGAAGTCATGATATTGCACAAGATTAGAAGGCCTAACTCTCTAAAAAAACTTCCCAATGGAGTCGCCAACTATCGCAACCTACCTTTCGGCGGGAAGGCAACGCGAGGGCTCACAAGTGCATCTTCCATGGGAGGAAAATGCGCGGAGTCGCCTGCAACGTTTATTCGAGGAAAACGTCGGAAAAACCAGAAAGGATGTGGTCTACGAACTTTAAGTGTGAAAGGTTCGGGAGTTGTATTTACGCACGGGGAAGGTATTAGCACCCCACACGCCCATCACAAGGGACGACAGCCTTTAATCAAGTGTGCAAATATGACTTCAAATTATTTTATTTTCCCTTTCTTACGTTTTTATGTCTTTTTACGCTTTTTGTATTTTTTATCTTTTTGTGGTCGACAAAGGTGTTTCCCTTGCTACTACGTATTCTTCAATTGTGATAAGGAAATCAGACCTACGTAGTTATTTCAAAAGGGGCGAATCAAGTGATTCTTTTTACTTGGAAGGTGGTCAATTAAGGCATTGGACCTTAAAATGATCCATTTTACTTGGTGAGAAAGCTAATGCGTTGGACCTCCAACCATCTCACGAGGTCGACAAAAGCGGGGCTTTTGCTCCTACGTATCCTCCATCGAAGAGGAAATCCGACCTACGTAGTTCTCGCAAAAGGCAGTAAAGTGATGTGTTGATTTTATGCTTTTGAACGGTCCATGTTAACCGATAAAAGCAAAGAAGATCGTTTAAGGCATTGGACCTTAAAACGATTTTCAGTGATTGTCATACCCTAATTTCGTCCGGGGACCTTTGCTCGATGACGTGCGACCATTCTTTGGTCCTCGTGAGGTGCTTGGCACCCATCATTAGGCAATTTGTGAAATTCCAGGACATGCCGAAAAACCAAAAAAAATATTGATGCACAATCCGTAAGTTTCCGTGACACACCGGAAATCAAATGGAAGCATCGTTGCATAATTAAGTGAGGTTCCGTAACATTCCGTAAGTCAAAAAGGGGATGATTATGTAATCTGCAAGGTTCCGTAACATTACGGAAAGAAAACAAGTATCGTTACGAAATTCGTAAGTTTCCGTAACTTTACGAAAAAAGAATCACCAAAAAACAGCAGAGGGGGGTGTACTTAGTAAAAATGGGGGTGCAAATAGCACCCAGGCCCACTTGGGCCCTCCGGAATATTCCTCCAGAAGGCGGTTGCTTCTGGAGGAAGCAACCCTGCTCGCCTGGGCGAGCTGAGCTCGCCTGGGCGAGCTGAGCTCGCCTGGGCGAGCTGAGCTCGCCTGGGCGAGCTGGGCGGCAACCACCTCCCCTATTTTGCTATAAATAGGGGAGGAAGGCAAGAAGGAAGGGGTTCAGCCCCTTAGGCACTTCTCTCTCTTTCGAATTTGCTTGGAAAAATCGTTTCCGTGAAGAAAATCTAAGCCGAAGCGCTTCCGAAACGTTTCCGTAACGTTTTCCGTGAAGAATTTCGCAAAGGTTTCAACCGTTCTTCGACGTTCTTCATTCGTTCTTCATCGTTCTTCGATCTTCAACGGGTAAGTACCTCGAACCAAGCTTTTCGATTCATTCTATGTACCCGTAGTGGTCCACATTGTGTTTCGTGCATTTTTATTCTCGTTTTGTTTACTTTTTATACCCCCTGTTGACGTGCTTAAGCCATTTTACTTAAGTCATTTCTCGCTTAACTTAAAAATAAAATAAATTTCCACCGAACGTTTGAATTGTATT
This sequence comes from Glycine soja, assembly GCF_004193775.1. Taxonomy (NCBI): domain Eukaryota; kingdom Viridiplantae; phylum Streptophyta; class Magnoliopsida; order Fabales; family Fabaceae; genus Glycine; species Glycine soja. Next base: position 32,167,977 of record NC_041019.1, read on the forward strand.
ATCCATTAACTTCGGTTAAAATAAATTCCGACCGTTCGGTCGTGCCGTAACCACGTTGGAAATCAAAAAGAGGTAAAAAATAATATAATAATCAAAAAGACATCTTTTAGTAAAATAAAGCGGAAAATCAATCGGACGTTTTCTCTTTGGGATTTCTCATTCTTAATCGAATTGATTAATAACTAAAGTGAAACTAAAGGCTAAAATCAATTCGCCTAGTCAAGCTCGTCCATAAAAATAGGCTTTTGAAGTTTGTCATTTCATTTTCTCACTAAGTAAAATGGATCATTTTTAAGGTCCAACGCCTTAAAATGATCACCTCTTAAAGTAAAAAAGAATCACTTGATAAGAAAGAACTACGTAGGTCTGATTTCCTCATCGCAAATTGAGGAATACGTAGGAGCAAAGGGAAACACCCTTGTCGACCACAAAAAGAGAAAAAATATAAAAAGGGTATAAAGGATATAAGGACATAAAAGGGAATGTAAAAATCAAAGTCATGTTTGCACATTCGATTAAAGGCTGTCGTCCCTTGTGACGGACGTGTGGGGTGCTAATACCTTCCCCGTGCGTAAATACAACTCCCGAACCTTTCACTTAAAAGTTCGTAGATCGCGTCTTTTCCGGTTTTTCCGACGTTTTCCTCAAATAAACGTTGGTGGCGACTCCGCGCGTATTCCTTTCGTGGAACACGCATCCCGCGAGTCTCGCGTCGCCCTCCCGCCGAAGGGTAGGTTGCGACAGTTGGCGACTCCACTGGGGACTGTTTTTAGAGAGTTAGGCCATTTAATTTTGTGCAATGTTTTACCGTGACTTACCCCTTTGTTGGTTTCCTTTCATTATGTTCTTGTGTATATAAACTCTTTGTTGCTTTTAGTGCGTTTTAAATGTATGCATGAAGTAAATATTTATTCATTTGATGCACACAAACACCAACACTATTTGCACACACTGTGAGTGAAAAAGGGCCCTATACCCGGGTTCATGGGAGCATAAGGAGTGGAGGTGAATCTGTAATCATGCTAGGTCTCCGACTTGCTTGATTACAGTGAACCCTCATCTAGAGCTTTTCTCTTTGAAAACCTATTGTTGCTAGTAGTCCCTACTGCTACAATATGTTCGTCAAAGGGGATGATACCTCTAGAAACCATCAAGAGAGATATAACTACCTTGGGAATTATTGCTAAAAGCCTAGTTAGTTCTCTCCCTTATAGGTCCCTTCAATAGGGGCACGAAGCAAACACGCTGCGTGCCATTTTTCACACTGCCATGCATGAGTATCATATACCCTTTTGCTTATGTTCGGTAAATATTGTCATACTGTGCACATTCCCGCATTGTGTCTTTTGCATAGGCATTGCATATGGGTTCTGTCTTGATCCCTACTGTAAACAAACCAACGGAGGGTCCGTGTCGCCTTCTTAAAAACGTGCGTTGGGGCATTTCGCTACCCCTAGATGTCGTATCTAAGAAGGTGACAAATTCCCCGGACCCCCGCATTCGTAAATTGCATCTGTGTCATATGCATTTCTTCATGCATTCATCCATCCCACCCATGAGATATCGGAGTTTTGATTTGCACCAGCTTTTGTCTCACTTTAGTAAGCATGGGAACAAATCAAACCGGCAAGAGGTTCTACCAAGCCAAGGTCAAAAGCCCAGATACCACCAGCATCAGGAATTAGGGCGGTTGATGGAACCCCTCCAAATGCAAGCCTTCCGCAAGACTTACGGAAAGATCTTAGAGTTGACCATAGCAGAGGTGTCCATAGAAGCCATTGCATCACTCACCCAATACTACGACCAGCCTTTGAGATGCTTCACATTCGGAGACTTCCAATTAGTACCAACCATTGAAGAATTTGAAGAAATTCTAGGATGTCCTCTCGGGGGAAGAAAACCATATCTTTCCTCCGGATGTCTCCCCTCTTTGAGCAGAATTGCAACTGTGGTCAAGGATTCAGCAAGAGGTTTGGACCACATAAAACAGACTCGGAACGGCATAGCGGCCTACCACAGAAGTACCTAGAAGACAAGGCGAGGGGTATGGCCAATCAAGGAGACTGGGTCCCGTTTATGGATGTGTTAGCTTTGCTAATTTTGGGGTCGTCCTCTTTCCAAACGTGGATGGTTTGGTAGACCTAGCAGCAATCGACGCTTTCCTTGCCTACCACCATAGCAAGGAAAGTCCGGTGGTAGCTGTCTTGGCAGATCTATTTGACACATTTGACCGAAGGTGCGAGAAGAGTAGCGCACGGATCATCTGTTGCTTACCCGCCCTCTGTGTTTGGTTGGTTTCACACTTGTTCCAACAAGACACAAGACATCCATGTCCGCTCCTGAGCCATCGCTCGTGTACTGAAAAGAGGAGAATGGATTGGGACCAGCTCTTGGCCGGGATAGGAGGTAGAACAATCAGTTGGTTCCCCGATGGAAGGAAGGAAAAGAAGGAGTCCTTTTCTCATGTGGAAGATACCCAAACATTCCGCTGGTAGGAACGAGGGGTTGTATTAATTACAATCCCACGCTCGCTATAAGACAACTAGGGTACCTCATGAGGGGAGCACCGACGGAAGAAAGCATGTCTCCTTTCCTTGTGAGGGATCTCGGCGCACAAAATTCCAAGACTATACAAAGAATCCATAAGGCATGGGAAACCCGTTAAGGAAAGATCAAGAGCTTAGAGGCATTCGTAATGGCATCATTGGTGGGTACCACGAATGGCTGAAAGTTCGCATACGAGGTTTAGATTGGCTCGCCAAGTTAAAAGTCGTCAGCGAAGAGAATTTTGAAGCACCGGAAGAGGACGAAGAAGTCCAAGCTCTCAAAAGCGAGTTAGGAAAGGCAAAACTCGCCAAGGAGAAGTTCAAGTTGGCTGCTACACACGTTCGGAAGGAGTGTGCCGGGTTACGGGAAGAGAATGCAATTACCGCAAGAGCCTTTGAACAAGAGACCAAGAGGGCTCGCAAGGAAGAGTATGGCCGGAACAAATTTCGCGGAGCTCTATGGGGTAGCAATAATGAACTCAAGTTGCGAAGGGAAGAAAGGGACCAGTCGCGAGCACATAGCATGGTTCTGAAAGAGGAGTTGATTGCTTGTTCAAGGTCCAAAAGAAGCTTGTCTCAGCGTTTATGCGAGACAGAGACCAACATGTTAGCTATCATCGCCAAGTACCAAGAAGAGTTAGGTCTAGCCACGGCCCACGAGCATAGAATCGCGGATGAGTATGCCCAAGTATACGCGGAAAAAGAGGCTAGAGGAAGGGTGATCGACTCTTTACACCAAGAGGCAACCATGTGGATGGATCGGTTTGCTCTTACCTTGAACGGGAGTCAAGAACTTCCCGATTGTTAGCCAAGGCCAAGGCGATGGCAGACACCTACTCCGCCCCCGAAGAGATTCATGGGCTTCTCGGCTATTGTCAGCATATGATAGACTTAATGGCCCACATAATTAGAAATCGTTAGGAAACTTGTATGGTCTCTCAGACCTTGACTAGATATGACTTCCTTTTTGAAATAAAATGAGTTGGTCCCATGTTTCTACTCCAAAAAGCTTGTGCAAATCAAATCACTCCTACATCTCATCTCTAGCATGCGTTTTCTTTCTTTACCCACTCCTCACGTTTGGTTTTTTGGGGAAAAACACCATAACTAAACGCGCCGCAAGGGATCCCTATCGCACCAGATCCAAATCTAGAACGATGGGTGATCAAGAGGAGACGCAGGAACAGATGAAAGCCGACATGTCGGCTCTGAAAGAACAAATGGCCTCCATGATGGAGGCCATGTTAGGTATGAAGCAGCTCAGCAGCCCCATTGCTTCTCCCGTCCATGAAAAAGAGCCTCCTCAGCAGCCCGACGAAGTCCATAAAGACCCTCAAGATTATGCTCGGAGGGATGTCGAGTTTTATCCCCCGATCCCCGAAGGGCCGGCACCAGGCACGTTGCCTCAACCCAACATCGCAGCATCGCCAATAGTTTTGTCTATGGAAGGGCCGCCCCCGGCAACTGAAGAAAGGAGGAAGCTCGATCTCCTTGAGGAAAGATTGAGGGCTGTGGAAGGATTTGGGGACTATCCGTTTGCAGACATGACGGATCTTTGCTTAGTACCCGATGTTGTTATTCCCCCGAAGTTCAAAGTGCCGGACTTCGACAAGTATAAAGGGACGACTTGTCCCAAAAACCATCTCAAAATGTACTGCCGTAAGATGGGCGCCCATTCTAAAGATGAAAAGCTGTTGATACACTTCTTTCAGGATAGCTTGGCCGGAGCTGCGGTAGTGTGGTACACTAATTTGGAAGCTTCCCGTATCTGATTACCGCCTTCCTAAGGCAGTATCAGTACAATTCTGATATGGCTCCTGACCGTACTCAACTGCAGAATTTGTTCAAGAAAGAGGGTGAAACCTTTAAAGAATATGCGCAGCGATGGAGGGATTTGGCGGCACAAGTAGCTCCTCCCATGGTTGAGAGAGAGATGATCACCATGATGGTAGACACTCTGCCAGTGTTCTACTATGAGAAGCTAGTGGGTTACATGCCGTCCAGCTTTGCGGATCTGGTGTTTGCCGGGGAAAGAATCGAGGTTGGATTGAAGAGAGGAAAGTTTGATTACGTTTCCTCCACAAACGTGAATGCCAAAAGAATCGGGGCGACAGGGGCAAAAAGGAAAGAAGGAGATGCCCATGCCGTCTCTTCAACACCCGCGTGGGTCAAACCCCAGCAAACACCTCATGGTACCCATCAGTACGCGCAACATCACCCAAGTTTCTCGGCTCATGCGGGGAACGCCTCTAGTTCAACACCCGTGCAGCCTAAGGCACCCACCCAGAGGGAAGCTCCCCAAGTTCCAACTCCGAACACGACTCGACCGGCCGGTAATTCCAACACGACAAGGAACTTCCCTCCGAGGCCATTGCCGGAATTCACCCCGCTCCCAATGACGTACGAAGATCTTCTACCATCCCTCATCGCCAATCATTTGGCCGTGGTAACTCCCGGAAGGGTCCTCGAACCCCCTTTCCCGAAGTGGTATGACCCTAATGCAACTTGCAAGTACCATGGGGGTGTCCCGGGGCATTCCGTCGAAAAATGCTTGGCCCTTAAATACAAGGTCCAACATTTAATGGATGCCGGATGGCTGACTTTCCAAGAGGATCGGCCCAATGTGAGGACCAACCCGCTCGCCAATCATGGAAGGGGAGTAGTTAATGTAGTTGAATCCGATAGGCCCCACAGGTCTAAACCTTTAAGAGATGTGGCAACCCCTAGGAGGTTTATCTTTGAGGCCCTAGAAAAGGGAGGTGTAATTCCCCATAGTGGGTGTAAGGAGGATTCCTGTCTGCTACATTCCGGCGAGATGCATGACATGGAGACGTGTTTGGAAGTAGAGGAATTGTTACAGCGGATGATAGACCAAGGTCGACTAGAAGTCGGCATTGAAGGAAAAGAAGAGCAGCATATATGCATGCAATCTACGGAGGGGAGCGGTGTTGCGAAGCCCAAACCCTTGGTGATATACTTCACTAAAAGTGCAGCCTCGCAAAAGCCCGGGCACCCCTTAATGGCCAAACCTGTTCCTTTCCCATATCAAAATAGTCACGCGGTCCCGTGGAGATATACACCTCCGGGGAAGAAGGAAGAAGAAGTCACTGACGTCAGCTCGCTGTCAGCTAAAGTAACAAGTATCACGGGGCTGAGTGGTGTGACCCGTAGTGGTCGTGTGTTCGCACCTCCGGACCTACCAGTCCAACCCGCCGACGTCAAAGGAAAAGGAAAAGTGGTGGAGGAACAAGATGGCGAAGCACCCCACGCTTCGAATAAAGATATTCCAGCAAAGGGGCCCCCAGAGAAAAAGGATGGTAGAAAGGAGGTGTCGCTAGAGGAAGCCAGCGAGTTCCTTCGCATAATTCAGCAGAGCGAATTCAAGGTTATCGAACAGCTCAACAAAACCCCGGCTAGGGTCTCGCTGCTGGAGTTACTTATGAGCTCCGAGCCTCATCGGGCTCTGCTAGTAAAAGTGCTGAACGAGGCTCACGTGGCCCAAGATATCTCGGTAGATGGTTTCGGAGGGCTGGTCAACAATATAACTGCCAACAACTATCTTGCCTTCGCCGAAGAAGAAATCCCCGCCGAGGGGAGAGGGCATAATAAGGCTTTACACGTGTCAGTTAAGTGTATAGACCATATCGTAGCCAAGGTACTCATCGATAATGGTTCCAGTTTAAACGTGATGCCTAAGAGCACTTTGGAGAAGTTACCATTCAATGTTTCCCACTTAAAACCAAGTTCAATGGTGGTTCGGGCCTTCGACGGCACTCGCCGAGAGGTTAGGGGAGAGATCGATCTCCCAGTACAAATAGGCCCTCACACCTGTCAAGTCACCTTCCAAATAATGGATATTAACCCCCCCTACAGCTGCCTGTTAGGGCGCCCGTGGATCCACTCAGTGGGAGTCGTGCCGTCTACGCTCCACCAAAAGCTGAAATTCGTAGTGGAGGGGCACTTGGTCATCGTGTCAGGCGAGGAAGATATCTTGGTAAGCTGCCCATCCTCCATGCCTTATGTGGAAGCCGCAGAAGAATCGTTAGAAACTGCTTTCCAGTCTTTTGAGGTGGTCAGCATTTCCTCCGTGGACTCCCTCTTTGGGCAACCTTGTCTGTCCGATGCAGCGGTAATGATGGCCCGAGTTATGTTGGGGAATGGTTTTGAACCCGGGATGGGTTTAGGAAAAAACAACGGCGGCATAACTAGCCTGATAAATACTCAAGGAAATCGTGGGAAGTATGGTTTAGGCTATAAGCCCACTCAGGCAGACATGAAAAGAAGCATTGTGGGAAGGAAGAACAATGGTCAAAGTTCGCGTTGGAGACAAGAAGGTGAAGGAAGCCCGCCCTGCCACATAAGTAGAAGCTTTATAAGTGCGGGTTCGGGAGACAAAGGTCAAGCGTTCGCGATATGCGAAGATGATATTCCGAGTACTTTGGATTTGGTACGACCATGCCCTCCTGATTTCCAGCTGGGAAATTGGCGAGTGAAGGAACGCCCCGGCATTTACGCAACGAGCATAATGTAAACCTTTACGGTTTTAAAAGCTCTATAGTTGGGCCTAGGCTTTAGAGTTTTCATTTTGTTAAGGCTTTGTGTCTTTTGTTTTTGAATTTATAATACAAGGATCTTTCTTCATCTGTTCCTGGTCTCTACCCATTCTCATTCATTTGCATGTTTACTTCTTTTTCTAAAACGGCAGATTCGATGACGAGTCCCCCGAAGGTACTAATACCTGGGACCCGTCTATCAACTTCGAGCAAGAAATGAATCAAACGGAAGATGAAGGAGATGAGGATGTGGGACTTCCTTCGGAACTAGAAAGAATGGTCGCCCATGAGGACCAAGAAATGGGGCCTCATCAAGAAGAAACAGAGCTAGTAGACTTAGGAATTGGCAGTGGAAAGAGGGAAGTAAAGATAGGTACAGGCATTACCGCACCTATCCGTGAAGAATTAATAATCCTGCTAAAAGACTACCAAGACATCTTTGCTTGGTCATACCAAGATATGCCCGGTTTGAGTTCTGACATTGTGCAGCACCGATTACCTCTAAATCCCGGGTGTTCCCCGGTAAAACAGAAATTGAGGAGGATGAAGCCCGAAACATCCTTGAAGATAAAAGAAGAAGTGAAGAAGCAATTTGACGCTGGATTTCTGGCCATCGCTCGGTATCCAGAATGGGTTGCCAACATCGTACCAGTTCCTAAAAAAGATGGGAAAGTACGAATGTGTGTAGATTATCGGGACCTGAATCGGGCCAGTCCCAAGGACAATTTTCCTTTACCACACATCGATATCCTCGTAGATAACACGGCCAATTTCGCTTTATTTTCCTTCATGGACGGTTTCTCTGGTTACAATCAGATAAAGATGGCGCCCGAGGATATGGAAAAGACTACTTTCGTCACCCTGTGGGGAACGTTCTGTTACAAGGTGATGTCCTTTGGACTCAAGAATGCCGGGGCAACTTATCAACGGGCCATGGTAGCTTTGTTCCATGATATGATGCATCAAGAGATCGAGGTCTACGTGGACGACATAATTGCTAAATCTAAATCTGAGGAAGAACACCTTGTCAACCTGCGGAAGTTGTTCGAAAGGCTTAAGAAATATCAATTAAGGTTGAACCCCGCTAAGTGTACCTTTGGGGTCAAATCAGGGAAATTGCTTGGTTTCGTTGTAAGCCAGAAAGGGATAGAGGTAGACCCCGAAAAAGTGAAGGCTATCCTTGAGATGCCGGAACCCCGTACAGAGAGGCAAGTCCGAGGTTTCCTGGGGCGTTTGAATTATATTGCCAGATTCATATCGCAGCTCACCGCCATTTGTGAGCCGTTGTTTAAACTCTTGCGCAAAAACCAAACTGATCGGTGGAATGAGGATTGCCAAGAGGCTTTTGGAAGGATCAAAAAGTGCCTAATGAATCCTCCCGTGCTTATGCCACCAGTACCTGGAAGGCCTCTCATTTTGTACATGACAGTCTTGGACGAATCAATGGGGTGTATGCTGGAGCAACATGACGAATCCGGGAAGAAAGAGCGCGCTGTTTACTACCTAAGTAAGAAGTTCACGACCTGTGAGATGAATTACTCCTTGCTCGAAAGAACGTGTTGTGCTTTAGTATGGGCGTCCCATCGCTTAAGGCAGTACATGCTGAGCCATACTACCTGGTTGATATCCAAAATGGACCCGGTCAAGTACATCTTTGAAAAGCCAGCTCTCACAGGACGAATCGCCCGGTGGCAAGTCTTGCTATCTGAGTTTGATATAGTCTACGTCACCCAAAAGGCGATAAAAGGAAGCGCTTTGGCAGATTATTTGGCCCAACAGCCTCTTAACGACTACCAGCCCATGCATCCGGAATTCCCGGATGAGGACATCATGGCCTTGTTCGAGGAAAAGTTGGACGAAGATCGGGACAAATGGACTGTATGGTTTGACGGAGCGTCAAACATTCTAGGTCATGGCGTTGGGGCAGTGTTGATCTCTCCGGACAATCAATGTGTACCTTTCACAGCCAGGCTAGGATTCGACTGCACCAACAACATGGCCGAATATGAAGCATGTGCCCTAGCCGTCCAGGCAGCAATTGACTCCGATGTCAAACTACTCAAGGTGTACGGCGACTCAGCGTTGGTAATCCATCAGCTGAGAGGGGAATGGGAAACTAGAGATCCCAAGCTGATACCCTACAAAGCCTACATCAAGGAATTGGCTAAGACTTTCGATGAGATCTCCTTCCATCATGTTCCCCGCGAGGAAAATCAAATGGCGGATGCACTTGCTACGTTGGCATCTATGTTCCAGCTAACACCGCACGGGGACCTACCCTACATTGAATTTCAGTGTCGTGGCAAACCCGCACATTGTTGCCAAGTGGAAGAGGAACGGGACGGAAAGCCTTGGTATTACGACATCAAGCGGTATGTCGTAAGCAAAGAATACCCGCCAGAGATTGCCGACAACGATAAAAGGACATTGAGGAGGTTGGCAGCCAGTTTCTTCATGAGCGGAGGCACACTGTATAAGAGAAATCACGACATGACACTCCTGCGATGTGTGGATGCCAAGGAGGCAAATCACATGATCGAGGAAGTCCATGAGGGCTCGTTTGGAACGCACGCCAACGGGCATGCTATGGCCAGGAAGATCTTAAGAGCAGGTTATTACTGGCTTACCATGGAAAGTGATTGTTGTGTCCATGTGAGGAAGTGCCACAAATGTCAAGCATTCGCGGATAATGTCAATGCCCCACCGCATCCCCTGAATGTCATGTCCGCCCCTTGGCCTTTCTCCATGTGGGGAATAGATGTCATCGGGGCCATTGAGCCCAAGGCCTCGAATGGTCATCGCTTCATCCTCGTAGCAATAGATTATTTCACCAAGTGGGTCGAGGCGGCTTCATATACCAATGTCACGAGGAATGTGGTGGTCAGGTTCATTAAGAAGGAGATCATCTGCCGATATGGTTTGCCAAGAAAGATTATCACGGACAACGGCACCAACCTGAATAACAAGATGATGGGGGAAATGTGCGAGGAGTTTAAAATCCAGCATCACAATTCCACACCCTACCGGCCAAAGATGAATGGAGCCGTGGAAGCAGCCAATAAGAATATCAAAAAGATTATCCAAAAGATGACCGTGTCATACAAGGATTGGCACGAGATGCTCCCATTCGCGTTGCACGGTTACCGGACTTCAGTGCGAACGTCAACTGGGGCAACGCCGTTCTCATTGGTATATGGGATGGAGGCGGTGTTACCATTTGAGGTAGAAGTCCCGTCATTAAGGATCTTGGCAGAATCCGGATTAAAGGAATCAGAGTGGGCTCAAACACGCTACGATCAGCTCAACCTCATTGAGGGTAAGCGCTTAACGGCCATGAGTCATGGGCGCTTGTACCAGCAAAGAATGAAGAGCGCGTTCGACAAGAAAGTACGCTTACGCAGGTTCCATGAGGGAGACCTTGTGCTAAAGAAAATGTCCCATGCTGTCAAGGACCACCGAGGGAAATGGGCCCCGAACTACGAAGGGCCTTTTGTTGTGAAGAGGGCTTTCTCCGGAGGAGCCCTGGTGCTTACCAACATGGATGGCGAAGAGCTACCTTCACCCGTGAACTCTGATGTCGTCAAACAATATTATGCTTAGAAGCTGGGGCAATTAAGGATGTCGCTGCATGTTCTCTATCTTTATGCGTTTTCTAGATTTCCCCCCAGGGATTTCCGGTCCGTTGTATCTCTTGTTACCATCTTTCAAAGAGATGAACATGGATTTGAGGCTTTTAGTCCTCACGTTAGTTTCACACCTTGCGTTAATTTGTGATCGCCTGAGCCCTTCCGCTCAGTTCATGGGATCCCCCAAGCGCTTAATTAGAATTGAACCTGAACCAACTTTCCCTAAATTTTCTGCGTTTGAAAACATTCATGCATACGCATACGCATACGCATGTATATTGTTGTGGTAAAACAGGGGCAGGATCACCTTGGGCTACCTTCTGGAGTGAAGACAAAACATGAACGGCAGAAACCAATCAAGGTAGGGTAATGATGCGGCCAAGATTGGCCATACCTGGTTGTTTATTACTTGCAGGTACTTAAGGATGAACGCAAGCGGGGATGGGGTCACGACCGACCGATCGTTGCCCTTCTCTGTGCGAAACAAGCAGGGAATGTCGCTGCAAGGCAGCCCCGTATCCTTTGTATTTTGCAGCTTTCTTTTACTACTTGTTTGTTTTAAAAAGGAAAAGAGTAATAATAAAATAAGTAATCAACGCCTAATTCTAACCTAAGTAAGTTCAAGTTAGGCAAAATGCTAATCCATGAGAAGGGAGGGGACATGGTTAATGTTCCCCTCAAAAAAAAAAAAAGTGCAGGTTAGCTCGCCTGGGCGAGCTGGGCGAGCCTGGGCGAGCCACCCCTGCACCAAATTATAAAAATGACGAAAGGGGGGGCGTTTTTACATTCAAAAACTTCTTTTCCCCCCTTTCAAAAGCCATACCCACGGGATTGACGAATTTGCAGCCCTAGGGTCATCCTTTTTCGCATTTTTTGATTCCGTTTTGCGCTTTTGTTCATCACCAACAAGTAAGTATTCCATCCCTAAGCTTTCTAGCTTTTCATTGGTGTATTTTGATCTCCTTTTGGTGCTCTAAATTGTGGGAGTGTGCTCAAATATATGGGGCAATTTTGATTTGTTTTCTTGCTTGATTAGGTTGAATTAGGGGTTGGTATGAGATGGCCCTAGGCCTATAATGCATTTTGAAACAATAGGACATGCCACATTGTCCCCGTTCTCTTGCTATTGATGCCTAAACGCGCGCCCACCAAGTGTTCGGTGAAATGCCTCAATGGCATTAGCGTGTGACTTTTGTAAGGAGACAACCCATGGGGTATTTTGGTTTGTGCATATTTTCTATTTTGTTGGAATATGTATTCATTCCCGAAAAAAGCTAGAGTAATTGCCCCACATATATCCTAGTCCTAGAAACTGAAATTTTATGCAAAAAAAAGCACAAAAGGAGGTGCATATTGGGTAAAGTTACCCTTTTTTTTGGCCAGCAATCAGCTATGGGCCACGCTACAATATTTTCCCTATGCCTAGAGGGTTAGGAATTTTGCTCATCATAAATGTGTAGGTTTAGAATAGGTAGCAAAATACCTTTGGCAATTTACACTTTGGGTATGATAGCAAAATACTTGGATGTATGTACATATATTTTTTGGTAGTCAAAATGTCTCACAAAAAATATACATAAATATGTTGCATGTTATGTAAAGAAGATACATTACCAAAAAATGTATACCTTTTAATTTGAATACAATTTTAGTCAGCAAAGGAAAATATACTTGAATTTGCATGCGGCTTTAGGTAGCAAAAACTTGAAAAGAGCATAAAATGTAGCACCTTATTGTGTAGATAGTCAAGATTCATCATGAAGTTTGTGTATGTATAGGTATTAGAAATACCAAGATGTGCACATGTGCAATTTTTGGTACCCCAAAATGCTTTGAGTATGCATGTATGTGAATTTAGCCAAGGAGGTGTGTGATGTAAGTAACAAATACACCTTGGAAGTACGTGTAAATAATCTAGGTAACGAAGCTGCCTTGATTGTATATGGGTGCATTTTTTTGGTTAATAGAATGTCTTGTGCAAGAGAACGTTTGTAAGGAAATATGCGCATAAGCTTCCTCTAAATTTACATTGATGTTTGTATTTATGGGAGGAGGTTGTATGTCATTTTTGTTTTAAGAATAGTATCCCACTGGTAAAACTAACTTTCCAAATGTTTGCCTTCGCAGGAAATGGCCCCGAGGAAGCTTGCCTCAAAGAGGTCCAGGAAGGACAAGGCAGCAGAAGGAACTAGTTCCGCTCCGGAGTATGATAGTCACCGCTTTAGGAGCGCGGTACACCAGCAGCGCTTCGAAGCCATCAAGGGGTGGTCGTTTCTCCGGGAGCGACGCGTCCAGCTCAGGGACGACGAGTATACTGATTTCCAGGAGGAAATAGGGCGCCGGCGGTGGGCACCACTGGTTACTCCCATGGCCAAGTTTGATCCAGAAATAGTCCTTGAGTTTTATGCCAATGCTTGGCCAACAGAGGAGGGCGTGCGTGACATGAGATCCTGGGTTAGGGGTCAGTGGATCCCGTTCGATGCCGACGCTATCGGCCAGCTCCTGGGATATCCGTTGGTGTTAGAAGAGGGCCAGGAGTGCGAGTATGGCCAGAGGAGGAACCGGTCTGATGGGTTCGATGAGGAGGCCATCGCCCAGTTGCTATGTATACCGGGGCAGGATTTTGCCCGGACTGCTGCCGGAAGACGGGTGCGGATCATGCGCACCAACATGACCACCCTGACTCAGATATGGATGACTCTGCTGCTCAGCAACATCCTGCCCACCGATCATAATTCCGACCTCCCCATGCCGAAGTGCCAGCTGGTGTACGCCATCCTGACACGGATGAGCATCCATGTGGCTCAGTTGATCGCTGATGCCATCTATATTTTTGCAGGTATGGCGCCCACTAGGCACCCTTTGGACCCAGATAAGTCCAACAGGGCCCTGGGATTCCCCGCACTGATCACAGGACTCTGCCAGTCGTTCGGAGTCCCCGTTGCACCTACCAAGGTGATTCGGCCGCCCATCACCCGGGTTTTTATTGAGAAGTACTGTACCCAGAGACAGGGTCAGGGTGATGCTCCACAGGCCGCAGGCGCGCCCCCACCACCTCATCAGGCTGGCCAGGCTGGGGCATTTGACATGGAGCAGTATTTACGGCATTTGGTTCGCCAGCAGGCGGCCAACCACCGAGCACATGTACGGACCCATGACTGTCTGTACCAGATGAGCCTTAGCATGCAGAGCCAGGGCTCCGCTTCTTTTTCATGTCCTACTCCAGACCAGTTCAGGGCAGAGGTTGCATGGCCCGGAGATTGGCCCGAGGCCCAAGCAGGAGAGGCACCCCCAGAAGCTCCCGGCGATGGAGAAGAAGCCCACGAGGATGAGGAGATGGCCGATTTGCTTGACTTCTTGGGAGGGAGTGGAGATACGTGACTGGGAGATCCCCAGATTCATGTTTTCTTTCATATTTCTTTTGTCATTTTTATTCTATGTTATTGTTTTGACTTGAGAGACTAACGTTTGTTTTTGTTGTTTCGATTGTCATTTGTACAGCGCATACATTTTTGTTTAGATTGTTGCGTTAGTATTTATATATCACTACTATCAATGATGTTTGAAATTCTGGAACCGTGTAGAGTTCTTCGTTTACGAACATCGTCCAAAAGTATATAGGTGAAATAAACAAAAAAAAATCATGATAAAAATAAAAATAGAAAAGGAAAGAAAATGAAATAGAAAAGAAAAGAAAGTGAAAAGAAAAAGAGAGCAAATAAGAAAAAAAGGCAAGTAAGGAAAAAGGTAGAAAAAAGGAAAAAATAAGTTGTCAAGCTGAAAAACCAACATGCTGTTGAAAAGAGATGACTTCCAACTTTTCTTTGGAAAAATTCACTGATCATAACTAGTTTTTGAAAAAATGTGTATGCACCTGAAGGGTGAATGCTGTGAAGATTTTCCCAGACGCCCAAAATGGACTCGGATGAATGCACAAATTGATAAAAGAACATATTTTGGAAACATTGGGTTGATCTAAAAATAGAGGGAATGAATCCTGAGCCCTAGCATCACATGACCATAAAAATTTGACACTTGAGTGTCCGCATAGGTGCATGCATGACCAGTTTTGCATAAAATTTCCAAATCATCATTTTTACATTTGTGTCATGGAAATAATGTGGGGCATCCCTTTTTATCCTTGAACCAAACCAAACCCTGACATGTATCATGTCTAGCCATTCTACAAGCCTTGAGCCAAAATCCTGACTCACCATAAACCTTACCCTCGAAAGCAAAAAAAAGGGAAGGAAAGGAAATTCCCAATCAAAGAGAAAGCAAAAAAGGAAGGAAAGGAAATTCCCAATCAAAGAGTGGGAGAAAGAGAAAAAGAAAAGAAAGGAAATGCCCAATCAGAGAGTGGGAGAAAGAAAAAAGAAAAGAAAGAAAATTCCCAACCAAAGAATGGGAGAAAGTAAAAAAGAAGGAAGCTCCTGGTCAAAGAAACCAGAAGAAATGTGTAGAGAGGTCTTTGGACCGGACAATATCTGAACAATACAGAATTGTCACCAAATGAACAAAAAAGGAAGGAAAGGAAACCACGACCTAAAGTGGTCTTCTCCCTTTGATTACCAACCAAAATCCCGTGCGCTGGCGACTTTTTTTTTCCTCGCCCCGCACTAAACAAAAAAAAAACAGAAAAAGAAAAAGCCAGAAAAATCAAAAGCCAAAAACACACAAAAGCCGAAAAAAAAAAAAAAAAAAAAACCACCAAAAGAACCCATTCCCAAGGGAAGTCCTATTGATCCATGATCACGCATGTAATTTTTGATTTGATAGGAAATAATTTGCAAAGTCAAGTCATGACATATCTATGGTTCGGAATTAGGATGAAACACTTACCTGTGCAAGATTGATACACTTTGAGTGATTTTCTTCTATTTTTGTCGAACCCGGTGTTTCCTCTAAATGGTCATTCAGAAACGAAATGCTAACATCCAAAATCTCATTTATGGTTATGGGGGATCCCATCGGCAGACTCTCCTTCCCCGGTAGACGCATTGTTTTTCACTAAAAAAAAAGGCATATGCTGCTCTAAATCAGTTGGAATATTTGTCTCTTTGCTAAAGCATGTTTGCATTTTAGTGGAGAAAACAACGAGACTTTTTCAAGTCTCACAAGTTATCCAGAACTACGTAGGTCTGAGTTCCTCATTGGAGGATACGTAGGAGCAAGAGCCTCGCTTTTGTCGACCACACCGCCTTTTGTCGCCATGACTCAAGAGCTGGTAGCCCGCGGAGATACCTTACGGTTATTCGCACCCTTTTGTCATCCAGAGGCGGCGGGCCCGATGACAAGCAGAGACCAAGTTTGGTCATTCTGCACCCTTGTATCATCCAGAGGCGGCGGGCCCGATGATACGCGGAGATACCTTACGGTTATTCGCACCCTTTTGTCATCCAGAGGCGGCGGGCCCGATGACAAGCAGAGACCAAGTTTGGTCATTCTGCACCCTTGTATCATCCAGAGGCGGCGGGCCCGATGATACGCGGAGATACCTTACGGTTATTCGCACCCTTTTGTCATCCAGAGGCGGCGGGCCCGATGACAAGCAGAGACCAAGTTTGGTCATTCTGCACCCTTGTATCATCCAGAGGCGGCGGGCCCGATGATACGCGGAGATACCTTACGGTTATTCGCACCCTTTTGTCATCCAGAGGCGGCGGGCCCGATGACAAGCAGAGACCAAGTTTGGTCATTCTGCACCCTTGTATCATCCAGAGGCGGCGGGCCCGATGATACGCGGAGATACCTTACGGTTATTCGCACCCTTTTGTCATCCAGAGGCGGCGGGCCCGATGACAAGCAGAGACCAAGTTTGGTCATTCTGCACCCTTGTATCATCCAGAGGTGGCGGGCCCGATGATACGCGGAGATACCTTACAGTTATTCGCACCCTTTTGTCATCCAGAGGCGGCGGGCCCGATGACAAGCAGAGACCAAGTTTGGTCATTCTGCACCCTTGTATCATCCAGAGGCGGCGGGCCCGATGATACGCGGAAATACCCGAGTGGTTATCCGTATAAACATTCTTTTGCTATCTGTAAGACAGAACGCTTGATAGCATGCAGAGGCTGACATAGTCTTCTGCACCTTTTGTTCCTCCGGGAACAACAAGTCATTTACATGCGGAAATTTCATGGTCGCCCGCGACTCTCGTCAACCGAGAGGAGCGAAATTAGTGTCATACACTGATTTTCGGGGACCTTTGCTTGATGACATGCGACCATTCTTTGGTCCTTGTGAGGTGCTTGGCATCCATCATTAGGCAATTTGTGAAATTCTAGGAGCGACAAGTCATGGTCACCCGCGACTCTCGTTAACCGAGAGGAACGAAATTAGTGTCATACACTGATTTTCGGGGACCTTTGCTTGATGACAAGCGACCATTCTTTGGTCCTTGTGAGGTGCTTGGCACCCATCATTAGGCAATTTGTGAAATTTTGGGAACAACAAGTCATTTGCATGTGGAGATTTTATGGTCACCTGCGACTCTCGTCAAATCGAGAGGAACGAAATTAGTGTCTTATCTTTACTTTCCTTTTATCTCCAATAAAAGACAAGTAAAGAGGGGCAACTGTCATACCCTAATTTCGTCCGGGGACCTTTGCTCGATGACGTGCGACCATTCTTTGGTCCTCGTGAGGTGCTTGGCACCCATCATTAGGCAATTTGTGAAATTCCAGGACATGCCGAAAAACCAAAAAAAATATTGATGCACAATCCGTAAGTTTCTGTGACACACCGGAAATCAAATGGAAGCATCGTTGCATAATTAAGTGAGGTTCCGTAACATTCCGTAAGTCAAAAAGGGGATGATTATGTAATCTGCAAGGTTCCGTAACATTACGGAAAGAAAACAAGTATCGTTACGAAATTCGTAAGTTTCCGTAACTTTACGAAAAAAGAATCACCAAAAAACAGCAGAGGGGGGTGTACTTAGTAAAAATGGGGGTGCAAATAGCACCCAGGCCCACTTGGGCCCTCCGGAATATTCCTCCAGAAGGCGGTTGCTTCTGGAGGAAGCAACCCTGCTCGCCTGGGCGAGCTGGGCGGCAACCACCTCCCCTATTTTGCTATAAATAGGGGAGGAAGGCAAGAAGGAAGGGGTTCAGCCCCTTAGGCACTTCTCTCTCTTTCGAATTTGCTTGGAAAAATCGTTTCCGTGAAGAAAATCTAAGCCGAAGCGCTTCCGAAACGTTTCCGTAACGTTTTCCGTGAAGAATTTCGCAAAGGTTTCAACCGTTCTTCGACGTTCTTCATTCGTTCTTCATCGTTCTTCGATCTTCAACGGGTAAGTACCTCGAACCAAGCTTTTCGATTCATTCTATGTACCCGTAGTGGTCCACATTGTGTTTCGTGCATTTTTATTCTCGTTTTGTTTACTTTTTATACCCCCTGTTGACGTGCTTAAGCCATTTTACTTAAGTCATTTCTCGCTTAACTTAAAAATAAAATAAATTTCCACCGAACGTTTGAATTGTATTATCCATTAACTTCGGTTAAAATAAATTCCGACCGTTCGGTCGTGCCGTAACCACGTTGGAAATCAAAAAGAGGTAAAAAATAATATAATAATCAAAAAGACATCTTTTAGTAAAATAAAGCGGAAAATCAATCGGACGTTTTCTCTTTGGGATTTCTCATTCTTAATCGAATTGATTAATAACTAAAGTGAAACTAAAGGCTAAAATCAATTCGCCTAGTCAAGCTCGTCCATAAAAATAGGCTTTTGAAGTTTGTCATTTCATTTTCTCACTAAGTAAAATGGATCATTTTTAAGGTCCAACGCCTTAAAATGATCACCTCTTAAAGTAAAAAAGAATCACTTGATAAGAAAGAACTACGTAGGTCTGATTTCCTCATCGCAAATTGAGGAATACGTAGGAGCAAAGGGAAACACCCTTGTCGACCACAAAAAGAGAAAAAATATAAAAAGGGTATAAAGGATATAAGGACATAAAAGGGAATGTAAAAATCAAAGTCATGTTTGCACATTCGATTAAAGGCTGTCGTCCCTTGTGACGGACGTGTGGGGTGCTAATACCTTCCCCGTGCGTAAATACAACTCCCGAACCTTTCACTTAAAAGTTCGTAGATCGCGTCTTTTCCGGTTTTTCCGACGTTTTCCTCAAATAAACGTTGGTGGCGACTCCGCGCGTATTCCTTTCGTGGAACACGCATCCTGCGAGTCTCGCGTCGCCCTCCCGCCGAAGGGTAGGTTGCGACAGTGATTTTTGCGGACAAAGCTTGATTTGTGAGTTGATTTTAGCCTTAGTTTAACTTTGGTTATTAGTCAATTCATTCAAAGAAACTTCCAAAGAAAAACATCCGATCGATTTTTTTTATTATTTTATTTAAAGATATTTTGATTATTTTATTATTATTTTTCAAGATATTTTGATTATTTTATTATTATTTCACTTTTTTTTTTGTTTAACCGAGGTTACAGCGTAGACGATCGGTTAGATTTTGTTTTAATAGTAATTAAACTAGATTACAACGCAAATGATCGGTTGAAATTCATTTTATCATTTATTAGGCGAGATAACGGCTTAAACAATCGGTTAAAGCTCATTAAAAATGGAAGAAAATAAAACCGAAAATGAATGAAATGAAGACGAAAGCCAAAAAAACAAGAAATGAATTAAAAGTCTCGGATTTGGAAACTTACCCGTTGAAAAACGAAGAACGGATGAAGAACGGAGGAAAACCTTCACGGATTTGCTTACGCAAACATCTCGGAAGTGTTACGGAAGCACCTCGGCTTGGATTTTCTTCACGGAAACAATTTTTTTCACCCAAAACAGCTGAAATGCATAGCCAGGGGGATCAGGGACACTTCGAACAGCCCCCCTCTGCCTATTTATAGGAAAAAGGGGGAGGAGGTTGCCGCACAGCTCGCCCAGGCGAGCTGGGTTGCTTCCTCTAACTTCAAAAAATACTCTGGAAGGCCCAATTCAAAATTTCAAAATTGCTATTTGCACCCCCCCCCCCATTTTGAAAAGTTCATCCCCCTTTTTTCGTAATTTACGGAAGTCTTACAGAAGCCTATAGGACTTGATTTTCTTCTTTTTTTCTCTTCCTTCTCACCCATATTAAGTGAAATATGCTTATTTAGGATTATGGGAATTTTACGGAAGCATTACGGGAGTCCCGGAAGCTCCGAAAGCTATTTTTTAACAAAACGGGGGAGGTGGTTGCCACCCAGCTTGCCCAGGAGAGCTCAGCTCGCCTAGGCAAGCTAGGTTGCTTCCACCTTAAGCAAGAAAATGCCCAGAAACCTCTAGAAGGGCCCAGATTTGAAAATTGTTATTTACACCCCCTATTTTACTAAATACACCCCCTTTACCCTTTTTTTGCTGACTCTTTTTCCGTAACGCTACGGAGCCTCATGAATTACGTAACGATACTTGTTTTCTTTCCGTAATGTCACGAAACTTTATGGATTACTCAACCATCCCCTCTTCGGCTTCTGGAATGTAACGGAACTTTATGGATTGCGCAATAATGATTCCTTTCGACTCCCGACATGTTGCGGAACTTCACAGATTGCTTAACGATGGGTGTCAAGTTCCTCGAAGCGGTCAAGCGAAGGTTGCATGCCATTAAACAATGGTCCCCAAACGAAATTAGGGTATGACAGTAGGTAAATATGTTGGGTCTCTCTAACAAACCAGCTGATGTATATAAAGATGTTTCTCTGATCAATCATGCTTTTGTGTTCTATGTTGTAGCCTAAATAACTAAATTTTGATCCCTAGCTAGACTGAATCAATCCAAGCTTCATCCTCAGATCCCTCTTGTTGGACTAGGCTCAATTTAGACAACCCTCCTAGGTTTAGACTAACTTAAACTAAGCTTCATCCTCAGATTCGTCTTGTTGGACTAGACTTAGCTTAAATAGCTTACGAAAGTTTAGACTAATTTAGCCTAAGCTTTGTCCTCAGATCCCTCTTGTTGGACTAGACTTAGACCAAACAGCATTATTGTAACAACATATTCAAAACCGAAACTTAATCCGTAGATCCCTCTTGTAAGACTAAGTTTCAATTCTGCTTCATTCAAGTTCTAAGGCAACAATATATTTCCCAATGCTAAAGTCACCTAACTATGCACACAAATAGGTGATCAGACCAAGAGCATAAAGAAATTAAGCACTGAAAGAAGCATTGAACACAAGAAAGACAATCAATTAGATATTAAATTAATTATAGCAGTTGTTCTTTAGAAATCCCCAACAAGGGTGTTTAGCCAGCCATTACACAAGAAACCCTAACAATAATGAGAGTACAAAACCTAGGTATCTCTGCAAAAGTTGCTCCTCTTGCTGCCTCCAAAGCTCTTTTCCCGAAATAGGCACTATGGTGTGCTTTGGAATCTGTACCCTGGGCATTGTTAAAGTTGTACCCTAATTCTACACAAGACAGGCTTTAAATAGGCTCTGAATTCGCGACATTGCGCTTCGCGCCACCCTCATGCTTAGTGCGAGTAAGTGGATTTGAGTTTAGTGCCAGTCATGCGCTGAGCCTGGCTGAAGACAACTGTTGCGCTTAGCACACTGATCTCGTGCTTAGCACGTGGCCTTGATGTTGATGCTCTGCCAGATTCTTTTGTCGCACTAAGCGCGCTAAAGCTGCGCCTAGTGGTGGATGCGCGCTTAGCCGACTGATGAGCTAAGCTCAACTGTCACTTTTAGCACTTCATGACTTAGCCTTTTTTTCACCTGAAATTTCACATATTTCATCATTAAATCCACTAGACATATATTAGAGACAGCTTTAACAATAAAACAAGATTTGTTTACAAAATCACTACAACATAACCATAAATTGGGGAACTATACAAGTTTTGGAAAGTGTTTTCTATACAAAAGTTAGTCGTATAAGACGACTAACATATCCCTAATGAAGAGCAAATTGCACATGAAGTTAATTATGTGGGGAATCACCCTAGAGGAAATTTCAATACAAGTGGGTTTCCAGGATTTCAAAACAACCAGGAGTATCAATAGCAGAGACAGTGGCAAAATCACCCTGGTAACCAATTCAACAAAGACTAGGGTGGTTCACCTACATGGCCACAACAACAGATGCCAAGTCTCTATAACCAAACCATGAAGCTGGAAGAGACTCTGGCTCAATTTATGCAAGTTTCAATGTCTAACCAAAAGAGCATGGAGTCTGCAATTAAGAATCTGGAAGTTCAGGTGGGCCAGCTTGCAAAACAGTTAGCTGAAAGACCATCCAGCAGCTTTATAGCAAACACAAAGAAAAATCCTAAGGAAGAGTGCAAAGTTGTGATGACTAGAAGTAGAATGACGATTCAAGCTGAGGAAAGTAGAGCTAATCAGAAGGTGGAGGGATTTAAACAACGGCTAGCTAATGAACCGGCACTGGAACCGGTTGATGATTTAGTTGTACTTGAAGAAATTGTTGAGGAAGCAGAAGGTGATGGAGAAGAAGAGACATCAATAAGAGACTGTCAAGATAGAATAAAGAAGAAGGATGAAAAAGAAAAATAAAAAGAAGACGAAATAAAAGAAGAAGAAGAAAAGGAAAAAAAGTTTAATAACAAAAAGAAAAGGTTGTTGAGATTGAGAAGAAGAAGGGCAAGAGTGAGGTCGACACAGAAAAGAAGAAAGAGGCTACTCCTATTGAATGCAAGGAGGTACCTTATCCATTGGTACCCTCCCGGAAAGATAAAGAGCGGCATTTGGCCAGATTTCTTGATATCTTCAAGAAACTGGAAATTACTTTGCCTTTTGGAGAAGCACTTTAGCAAATGCCCCTCAATGCCAAATTTTTGAAAGATATGCTAACCAAAGAATCGATACATCCATAGTGACAGAATTGTTGTGGAAGGTAACTATAGTGTTGTCATTCAACGCATTCTTCCACCCAAGCACAAAGATCCTGGAGTTGTCACGATTTTGTGTTCTATCGGCGAGGTTGTTGTAGGCAAAGCTCTCATAGACTTAGGAGCTAGTATCAATTTAATGCCTCTGTCCATGTGCTGGCGACTTGGAGAGCTAGAGATAATGCCCACACCCTTGACCCTCCAGTTAGCTGACCGCTCCATCACAAGGCCATATGGAGTCATTGAAGATGTTTTGGTGAAGGTTAAGTACCTTATATTTCCATTTGATTTTGTTGTCATAGATATAGAAGAGGATGCTGACATTCCTCTCATTCTTGGCCACCCATTCATGTCTACTGCAAGCTGCATGGTAGACATGGGAAAGATGATGCTGCAGATGGGCATAGAAGATCAGAAGATCAGCTTTGAATTGTTCCATGAGGACAAAGATCCACCTAGCCAAAATGTCTGTCTGAAATTGCATGTGATGGAGGAAAAAAGACCCGAGAAGAAGGTCCTTGAAGTAGGCACTTTGTTGGATCCTGGATTACAGGATGATGTGTCAAGCTAGTGACGTTAAAAGAGCGCTTACTAGGAGGCAACCCATCTTTTCTTTTCCTTATCTATTTTTCATTCTTATCTCTTGCATGTAGTTAGGATACTTTGCTTGTGTTTGTGATTAATTTCAACTTGTTTAGTAATGAACAAGGGGTTTTAAGCTTGTGTGAAGAGATGGACAGAAAAAGACTCAGAAAAACTTTTGCAACTGTCTATTCGCTAAGTGCAGACCTTGCACCAAGCGCTTAGTCTTCACGCACTAAGCCGAGCTTGCTCGTGCTAAGCGTAGAGACCCCTGATTGGTTGGCTGAATAGTTCAACTAAGCGCACATCACTGCGCTAAGCCCAACATCTTCACTGTAATTGAACCTTAATTAGTGGGCTTAGCGTGGATCATGCGCTAAGCGCCACTTCTTCTCTGGAAAAATTTTATTGTAGCAGTGCTAAGCGCGCTATCCTGCGCTAAGCCCCAGATCCATTATGGAATTTGAGCTTTCAAGCTGGGCTTAGCAGGGCAAGATGCACTTTACAGTTTTTGAATTCTTGGAAGTGCACTTAGCGCACCTGTTGTGCTAAGCCTGAACTACTCTCTGTAAGTTGAAGCTTGATGGCACGCTAAGCCTCACATCTCAGGCTAAGCGCATATTGCAGAAAATTTTGTGTTGCAAAAAGCGCTAAGCGCAGCCTGCTGCGCTAAGCCCCAGACGCTCACTGGAATTTGCAACTTCAAGTTGGGCTTAGCATAAGGTTAGGCTAAGCGCTTGGATTTTAAACTCAAACGTCACGTGGGCACGTTAAGCGCAGCTGTGTGCTAAGTGCGCCATACGAATTTTAGTTTTTTAAAAAACCAAAGGCTGAGGCACTTGGGCGTTACCCAAAAATCATTAGCCTCTACCTTTGCTAACCTTGAGCAATTGTGCATTTCTGGTGCGTGTTTGTACTGATTGTCTGCATCTTCCTTTCTTTATTCTGCATTCCAATCACAATCCAAGTAAGTTGGTACATTTCCATTTTTATTTTTCATCCTTCAAACCATAGGATAGATGATTTCTTGCTTTCTTAGTTAGTAATGTTGTTAAGTTAAGGTTTTTAGCTTTAGGGTTAGTCATTTTAGGATTATAGGTAACTTAGAAGCCCATTAGGGGCAATGTGGCTGAAAGGAGTGAAGACCCATGTGGTTCTGTTTGGAAATCACGATGAACACGCTAAGCGTGCCTGCTGCACTTAGCCTGTTCATTGCAACTGTTAAAATTGTGGATTTCCATATGATCACGCTAAGCGGACCATGTCGTGCTAAGTGCGTTCGTCCCTGTTGATGAACGAAAATGATGAACCCGCTAAGCGCATCTGTGCGCTAAGCGGGCCTAGTGTTCATACATTAAGATTTTTGAAATTTTTGTTCAGCACTAAGCCTGACCTATTAGGCTAAGTGCCACTTTGCTTATGTAGTCAGTCCTTTGAATAAGGCTAAGTTGCGCTAAGCCCTTGTTGTGTGTCGAGGAGGTCGAGCTAAGCACACCCTGCTGCGCTAAGCTCAACTCTCTCACTATTTTTGAGTTCTTATAGCACGCTAAGCCTGAGTGTCATTCTGATGAGGCAAAGCTAAGCATGCCATGCTGCGCTAAGCACAGACTCTCTTCTGTTTTGAAAATTGTAGACTTAGGCTAAGCCCAGCTTGCTGTGCTAAGCCTAATCTGCAGAAAAAATATTTTTTGTGTCTTTAGGCTAAGTGCGAGTCTGCTGCGCTTAGCCCATGAATAAAATATTTGTTGTGGATTAGTATCAATCAATAATTAATACATTATATCTTATTATGATAATCGACAATTAAAGATATGATAATCATCATATATGGATTACGGATTGTTTTAGATGGAATTAAAGGTAAGATTGACCCTATGATGGGTTAGGTTAATCATTTAGTAAATAGTCCATTTAGAGGTCTTTATCCACTGCTAGGGGATTATAAATTTGTTACTCTGTTAAGCAAATTTATTCTCTATGACTAATTTTCTCTTAGTCACATTCTCTTAAACAGTCTCTTAGAAAGTAAGCAGTAATCCTCTCAAGTTTACTTAAGTGTTTCTATGGTCAAGCCACACTCATGGGGATGAATGTGAATGCAGGTATATCTTTCACACCCTTTTAGAGTGTGTGGTTGTTAACCACAAGGTCGGAGGTGCAAGTCCTCCTTCTAGCATTTACCTATTTAATTTTATTTTACTTAAGAGTTTTATATACTTCCATTTTGTTCACCGTTTTCCTTTTTCCTCTATTCCTCTCTATTATGGTGTCATTACTAGAAAATATGTTTTTTACATCGGTTATTTAGGACTTTCAACATCGGTTATTAACCGATGTTGAAAGTACCGATATTGAAAGTATTAAAGTTAACATCGGTTTTCAAAAACAACGTAAAAATGATAACATCGGTTATTTAAATAACCGATATTATATAATAAGAATTACACAAAAAAAAGTATCATTTTTCATAGCAGCGTTGGAAGTTGACATCGATTTTTGTAGAAAACCGATGTTAACGTTAATAGTTAACATCGGTTTTCTACAAAAACCGATGTTAACTGATACATTAACATCGGTTTTCAACATTAACATCGGTTTTTATAGAAAACCGATGTTAACGTTTTGGAAGTTAACATCGGTTTTTGGAAAAACCGATGTTATCTTTGTTTGTTAACATCGGTTTTTGGAAAAACCAATGTTATTTGCGTAGGTCAACATCGGTTTTTTTAAAAAACTGATGTTGTTATTAGGATATTTTTAATACACTGTCTGTTTTTTCAATAAACCCAAAAAATTAACCTGCAAATTTGAAATCAGACCACACAACACAACATATATCATTTGCATTCTATTTTGAAACAGTTTTTAGCAAAAAGCTAGCTAGTAAACTATCAATTGATAACTATATATCAATAAAGAATTTATTAATAACCATGAATAAAAAATATTCAATTAATGTTAAAAGGTTACATCAATTATAAAAAATGTAAAGCAAGGTAGTAAACTAATTAATTAAACTAAAATTACAAAGTTTCCTAACATCCAAAGTTGCCTAACATCCTGACTAAAATTACAAGCTAGTAAACTAAGTTTCATTTCTAACTTTGAGATAATAGTTTTCCCACTGGATGCGAAGCACCTTCAATGTGTCTAATTCCAATGGTCTAACATCATTAAAATACTGCATGATAAAATAAAATATAAGTTAATAATATAATACCAATGATAAGAAAATCAAATTTGTTTGAAATAAACAATTACCATTTCACAATTATTTCTGAAACTTCCTAAGATTATAGTTGACATCCAATGCATCATGTAATAGCCACACTCGGTGCTTCCTTTTTGTTTATTACACTAAATACATAATAAAATTTAGATATTCAGTGTTAACTATAGATTAGTGTAGACAGACATAAAATATATATAAGTAAAAGCATTGTTTAAATTACTTACTTTAACAACAATCCACCTAGCACCTGCAGCCTTGGATTTAGGTTGTGGAGTATCGTCAAGTCCTTTCAAAGCACTGTTGAATACAACGAACATGAAAATATTGATGGTGCTAACTAATACTAATGCAAATGTATTAGAAAACAACACTGACCTGTTAATTATTCCTTTCAGATAGTTGTCTGACCTATTATGCAAGGAACAAAACCAGATAACAAGATTTTCCTTAGGCAAAATGATGACCATTTGCTAGTGTGCACTGCGGTGGAAACCAATATAGGTTACTGTAGTATTATACATTATTTAAATTCATTTGTTCAGTTTTACTTACCCATTCAGGTAGGATCCCAAGTAGACATCCCGTTTTGAACTCTGCATCCAGTTTTTGATGTAACTTTCTGATTCAAATTGTGATTGCCCAGATCTCTGGATGGACTGTGGCTCGAGGAATCCATACACATCAGAATTCCCCAATCACATACTTGTCTCAGTCAGATGCCTATTGTTGTTAACACAAAGTAAATTATGTATGAATTTAAAACAATAACTTAGGTAATTAACAATAATCTAAATTGACTTACAGAATCCACAACTGTATAACAGAGATGCTGAGACATTGACCATCGTGTGCTATTTCAAAAAGATCGTCATCATATGCAGGGCTCATGCGATTTTCATTCATCCAACTTCGATCCATCTAAATAATAACTCTGTGATACTCACAAAGTTATTCGATGCATGAAAATCTCACTTTTTTATTATAGGTGTGGCCCTATCCTATTCAAGAAGACCTTTTTTAATGGTAACTTCCTACGTCAAGGTTAATTCTATTTTGTTATATTTGAAAAAATTTCGGGCATTGGTCTCCAAGTACACGACATGAAATCGGTGAAATTAATTTCACAATAATCAAGTATGCACTCAGAGAACAACTAGAAATGCATTGTACCGAAATTTCATCAAATTAAACAAAATAATGTTAACCTTAATGCATGAATCTACCATAAAAATATCAGTCTCCCCAAACTGTTCAAACAGACAATTCAAATGCAATTTGTCTGCAAGAATCATTGCATTCAGTCTCAAATGGGAATCTAAGGTTCACTCATCATGAACACAATTTGTATAGCATATATCAGTTGTCATTAATGGCAGTGAACAAGTAATAAAAACATTAATTGGTAACAAACATTTGTACATGTGATGATGAGCAGCACAATCCAAATAGCAAGGCAACTAACTCTTCCTAGAGCAGAGCAATTTTGAGGCTATCACATTAGGAATCCATACTTTGATTTTCATTTGGTAGTTAGTTTCAACAAAATGTTGAGTGTTATCTACAGCTTTGATACTAAGCTGGAATCCATACTTTATTTTTTGTTTAACGAAAGAAAGATCAAGGTGGCTTTAAAGAGAAGAAAATAGATAGAAAAATGAGAAGGGAAGGTGATCGTGGGAGGGAGACAGGGCTGGGGGAAGGAGAAGGCTGAGTACTTTCATTTTTTTTTTAAAAAAAAGAGGTTTCAAGAGTTACTTCAGCAGTTTATTTCATTGAATGTTGTTCTCACTTCTCACAGCTAAATTCCTTGTTCTTTCAGTAGAGGTTATAAATTAAGTTATATGACACTGTGTGTGACAAGAAAACACTTGAAAGTTATTCTAGTGGGAGTAGGACAACCCAATACTTCAGCCCAAGACCAAATCATTGCTCTCAACAAGAGGAAATTTTAGCACCAAGACAAAACATGCATCCTTAGCTTAATGGGTTAGTTGTGGCTAAACAAAATGCAAAGAAAGTTGATTCAAACCTCCATGGTTCTAATCTACTCCTGGTAGTGAGACACCAATTGCTTCAAATGCAGCCACTGCCCCACTACAGCCATTACTAGCTAGGAATTATGGATGTTGGATTATTCCACTTTAACTTTACTTATCCTAACTAATAATTGAGGGACACCCATCACCAACTATTAATCCTATCAATGGAACAAAGACTAATGAATTTCTACCCACTGCTTTTTACCATCATGCTGCTCAAGGCCAGAATTGATTAAGGGGACAGTAAACACTTGTGAAAAATCAAATCATTCTAAAAAGTTGACATTTATCTCTGCTTAAAATGATGTGAGTGTAGATTTCAAGTGAGCACAAAACAGCACAACGAACATAAACTACAGCCACTACTAGCTAGAAATAAAAAGCATATGCCAATTAGCCATGGGCCATACTACCACAACAGCGATATGTATCACATTTTGCAGAAAATAACCTTTGAGAACTAATGAGTAATGGCACTAGAAGAACTCAGAGCCAAACCTAGTTCAACTATAGCAAAGTAATTCAGCTTATGCTCAACCAAACTATGTAACATTACTAATGCTCATATGACCAGACTGCATGGACTAATAACTATGTAATAACTTAGCCTACAGAATTGTGGAGTTCATATAAACTTATCATTATTTATTAAAGTACCATAGTTAAATGAAAGACAAAACTCTACAAAAGTTATCATGTTCTCATTATGTCTTTGCTATCAAGTTCTCAACTCAAATTATGATATGTGGATAGCAATAATTCAATATGTGCATTTTCTCTAGTTTTTTCAGGGCTTTATTTGGATTTTCTCTAGCTTTAGGGAGCCATACATGCTAGTTATCAATTATGATTCGGAGCATGATCACTTTTGTAATATGTGCATACTACCTTTAGGAATGTTCACAACTTGTCCTCTGAGGCTTTCAGCATATGAGATCCTAAAGGAATGTGGACTTCGAAATTCTAATATGTGCATACTACCTTTAATTAGAAACACTAAACTATGTGTTTTGTCCTTTTAATAAGAAAGAGTGAACTATGGATTGGGTTTCAGATTCAATTTTAAAAAGCAACTCAGTCCAATCCAAATTAAACTTATATGTGCATATATACTTTTTCAAACAAATTTTATCTCCATTTTCTCTCTACTCTATATCTTTGTAATCAGTTTTCTGCAGAATCAAGTGAAAAACACTACTATTCTTTCTACTTTCTATGGTATCCATGTACAATACTTGATTGTATAGGGGTGCAAACATGTTTATATGCTGACAAAATAGCATAGTTTTGCCACTATAGGACATGCAGTTCAGGTTATCCATATTCTACAAGGTAAAGGCAATATGGAATGTTGAACCAACTGCCTCACATAACACAAAGTTTACCCAACTACATATCGTAAGTACAGAACAAACCCGTGCTATACTACCATAGGTTTAGTGAAATGTTAGATAACAAATAAATAATTTTACCTGCAATGTTCCTTTTATGGATGAAAGAAATAGCAACTACAACTCCTAAACCTGTAGCAACGGAGCTTCATCAACAACAACACAAATAATAATCACTAAGAACAAAGGGGTAATTGCCAATAGGCTAACTCACCTCTGATATAGTGCAAATCAAAGGGCCTGAACCTAGTTTCAGGGTATCTGAACCTTCAAACAATCAAAACAATAGTTTTCCTAAATAGATCAACTGCAGGTTGCGACCAACTAAGGGAAGTTAAAAGCTCAGTTTAAGGGAACTTATAACTAAGGGAAGTTAACAGAATGGCGAAGACTGCAAGGGTGGGGTGAGCAAAACTTACCTTGTGATTGCGAGTACAAACACAACCAAAGACTGCTTTCATGCCAATGGAATGCCTGCAAGAAAACCAATGAAGCTTGTTCAAACACAATGGCAATGACCTGAGGGTGAGGTTAGCATGTTGAAACACCAAGCTTGTTCAAACCCAATGAAGCTTGTTCAAACGCGAAGGTCGTTCAAGGAAACCAACAAAACTTACCAAAACACAAGGGTGGGGTGAGCATCACAGCAACCACGGCGGCCTGAGCATGGCTATGCGAGACTCAGTGTCGAGGGTCAGGGACAATGCCAGTGATGACGGCGGCCCGAGGGTGCCTTTGTGAGAGTGAGCATGGGTGATGCAATCCTACCCCCCAAGGGCATTGGATAGAAGACTCCAAGAAGATTGGGCCAAAGATGCAAGAGAAGGCCCTAGGGTTCTCATGAGCCTTAGGGTAGATTTCTGAGCCCATGGGCCAAGGTTGGGTCCAATTATCTTTGTACATATTAGACTAGAATGTCATTATATTTGGTCCTTGTATTTAGGGCTCCATATTGTAGGTAGGGTATCCTAGAAATATAGGAGTTTTCAGCCCTTGTATTTTAGGGCACCTAGACTAGTTTTTGTATTAGGGGTAGTTTTGTAATTTCACATGCACTAAGTGGATATTTGATGTGTGTGGTTGCAAATAAATTTAATTGAATTGGTAGAAGCCCAATCCAATTAAATTTTAGAGGGGGAGGTGAGCATTTGCTTACTACACCCCATTGCCACATCATATAGTCACACTTTGTGCATGTCCTTCATGCTTTTCATGCCTCATGACACCTAAGCACACTTAGTGGAGAATCTTGGAATTGATCTTGGATTAGTGGGCTGAACCATAACTAAAATTCACTAATCATAATTAGTGAATTTTTGGCTCCAAAGTTTGGCTCCACAAATTCAATTTCAAATTCAAGTCAAATTTGAATTTCCCTCCAATTTTGTGTGACACTTAGGCTATAAATAGAGGTCATGTGTGTGCATTTTTTTCAACTTTGATCATTTGAATATTAAACTTCAGATTTCAAAGCTCATTTGGAGCACAAAATTTCGTGCTCTTCTCTCCCTCTCCCTTCATTCATCTCCTTCTTCCTCCAAGCTCTTATCCATGGCCTCCTATGGTGGTGAGCTTCTTCTAGACTCATCTTCTTCTTGAAGTGGCGTCTCCTCTCTCTCTTCCTTCTCCATTCCACTTCCATTCATCTTCCAAGAAGCAAAGGAATCCATTGATGAAGAAGATCCTAGGCCTACAAGCTCCAATGGAGCTTGCATCAATGGGGGATCAGGGAGAAGCAAGACGGTGGGTTTGCAAGAAACTGATGAGCACGAGAAGAGAAGGCTTTTGAGTTTGTAAATTTAAGTAAAACCACAACATTGGTTTTTTAAAAAAAAATTGATGTTAACATAGGATCATTAACATCGGTTTTTTTGAAAATCGACATTAACATAGAATTCTTAACATCGGTTTTGACAAAACCGATGTTACCTATGTAATGTTAACATCAATTTTCACAAAACCAATGTTACCTACGTCATGTTAACCTTGGTGTTTTAAAAATTGATGTTAATAAATTGGTCTTAATTACAAGTATGTCACCGCGTTTGTGTTAACATCGGTTTTTTTATAACCGATGATAACAAATACATGTTAACATCGGTTTTTTAAAAAATCGATGTTAATAATCTAGTCTTAATTACAAGTATGCCACCGCGTTTGTGTTAACATCGATTTTGCTGAAAACCGATGTTAACCTAGCGATGTTAAATGTATAATTTTTAATAATGTGTTATCTAACCTTGTCCATGTGTTATCTAACCTCATTCACGTGAGCGACAATCAATATAATATTTTGAATTGTAGAGCCTAAGTTTTTGAATCAGTAACCAATAAAAAGATGTACACATTTTATTTGTTTAGACCATATGTATTTTTCACATGATATAATTTTATTTGACTGGTGTCATACCCTAATTTCGTCCGGGGACCATTGTTGATGGCATGCAACCTTTGCTTGACCGCTTCGAGGTACTTGGCACCCATTGTTGCACAATACGTGAAGTTCCGTAACGTGCCGGAAGTCAAAAGAGAGCATTGTTGCACGATCCGTGAAGTTCTGCAACATGCCAGAAATCAAAAGGAAGCATTTTTACGCAATCCGTGAGGTTCTGTAACATTCCGAAAGCAGGAAAAAGGGATAATTACGTAATTTGTAAGGTTCTGTGAAATTCTGATACTGGGGACAGATGTCGTACAGGATGTCACGACATCACGCTTCAGAACATGCAGATTATATGTGTCCGTATGAACAGATTAAACAAGTAAAGAACACAAGAGAATTGTTAACCCAGTTCGGTGCAACCTCACCTACATCTGGGGGCTACCAAGCCAGGGAGGAAATCCACTAAAATAGTGTTAGTTCAAGGTCTAACAGCCACTGTTTACAACCTTCTCACCTAACCACTACCCGTGCAATCTCTACCTAAGAGCCACTCTTAGATATGAGAACCCCGCTCACTCCCTCTCAACCACACTCCCGTGTTTACAAATAAATCAAAGACACACCAGAGATTGCTCTCTGAACAAAAGGGATCAACCCTACACACTAGAGATCAACTCTACACACTCAGGTCCAACACTTGATGTTAGGATAACATCAAGGTGGCTCACAAAACACTCAAGTCCCAAAACTCACAAAATAACTCTTCAATCCCGGACTTGGTAGAAAACTCGTGCAGCCTTCATGTTTATATAGCAGTCTGCGTTTCTGGGCTGCAACTTCTTGTGCTGGATGAGATCTATCATTTTCCTGAAAATCTGCACTTAAAGATCTAAAAGATACAGTTTGATCTTTTAGCTTTTTATCTTTAATCTTTAATCCCTGAACGAACTCTTCTACTTTGAAATTCGAACTTTAATTATCTTTTAATTCGTTCCAAGAGATAGATCCCCAAATCTGTTGCTAACTGCACAATAATCTGTTAAAGATATAACAGATTTATATGTCCAGTATTTTCGGGCCAGATGTCCTGGACATCGTATCCGACATCGTGGATCCTGCAGCTTCAATGCTTTTAGCAACTCCAGTATTTTCGGGCAGGATGTCCTGGACATTGTATCCGACATCGTGGATCCTGCAGCTTCAATGCTTTTAGCAACTCCAGTATTTTCGGGCAGGATGTCCTGGACATTGTATCCGACATCGTGAATCCTGCAGCTTCAATTCTTCATTTGACATTTCATCTTGCCTTGTGCATTGTGCAGCCCGATCTTATTCCTTGACATAACGTTGGACATCATGTGCAGCAACTCCAGCTTTCCTTCATTGTCTAAGTGCTTATGTTTTAACAAAATCTTAGCCAATCTTTTAAAACTCAGTAGAGCTAAGCACTAACAATCTCCCCCTTTGGCAAATTTTGTCTAAAACATACTTAGACACTTCCTGAGCAGGTACGAGCAGTTATGCAAGTGGGATCAGCAACTTTCATTATCAGAGTAATCAAGCACAGCGGAAATTCTTCAAGTTGCAAATCTACAAGTCTTCTCCAGGATGTCAAGACATCTCACGTGACATCAGCTTTCTGCTTCTGCTCCCCCTGTCTTCATGCTTACTGCAGCATCTTCTATCAGCTACTAGTCTTTTCCAGGATGTCAAGACATCTCATGTGACATCCGCTTTCTGCTCCCCCTGTCTTCATGCTCTTACTGCAGCATCTTCTATTAGCTACTAGTAGCTTACATCAGTCATCATCAGCAGCAGCAGTCTCCCCCTCAAGATCATATTCATACAACTCCCCCTCAAAATCATGAATCATGCATACATCGTTTCCTACTGCCATACATCGTATCAATCATGCATAATACGACTATTGCATACATAGTATCCTACTGCTTAAAATCATGCATAATAGCAAGCATAATACTATTACTCCCCCTTTTTAGACAGAATTTGACAAAAGTAGAATGCATGAACTTAAGGTGCAAATATTACAGACCAATAACTAGTAATTGTTCAAGGGACATGCCCCTTTAGCTAGTAAAAGTAAAAAATATAAAGGTCTGATGATCATGGGGTGGCTTCAGAATCATCATCATCGGATTCTGTATCCTCTGCTGCATCTTCGTCATCGGCTTCTTCTTCTTCTTCCTCAGCTTCTTCTTCTTCTTGCTCAGCTGCTTCTTCTTCCTCGGCTGCTTCACCATCATCAATGCCACTTTCTGAGAGCCTTTTGATCAGCCGTTCTAGCTCCATCTTCTTCTCTGTGGTGGCTTTGATGGTTGCTTCCAGCACCTTGCATGTGTCCTTGAGTTCAGCAATCAAGGCATCCTTGGACACAGCACCTGAAGCAGCAGCTTTCCCTGATGTCGAGACAATGTCTGGGACATGTGTCCCCTCAAACAGTTTGTAGTGCAGGGATAGAGGAGATTCTCTCTTCATCACAGAGTCAGTGTAGTTTAACATATTGGGATGTTGACTCAACATAATGCCACACAATACAGTAGGGAAGGCAATGGGTAATTTGACAGCAAAAGATTCTGAATGCTTAACAGTTTGATCAAAAATATAGTTTCCAAAATTAAATTTGGACTTGGTTCCAACAGCATACAGAAATTTACCCAAACCTGTGGCAACAGTGGAAGTATGATTGGTGGGTACCCAGTTTGCAGCTCCAATCCTGTGCAGAATTGCATACTTCACACTTAGCTTCCCTGCAGAAAGCTTCCCTTTCTTTGGCCAATGCTGGACTCATTTGGCAGTGATTTCCTTGGCAATCTGATGCTCAGAAACATCAATATCCACCATTCCTTCAGTAGGTCTGCCCAGGTACTTGTTGATCACAGCAGGGGAGAATCTAATACACTTTCCTCTGACAAACACCTTTTGATACTCATTACTCTTTCTGTTTGTTATGTCAGAGGGAATGTTGACAATAAATTCCCTGACTAGGCTTTCATAACAGTCTCCCAACTTGGTGACTGTCTTCAGTAGTCCAGCAGCCTTGATGAGGTCCATGGTCTCCTTGCAATCCAAGGCATCTCTTCCCAGTTCTCTTTCAACCGCAAGTCTGCGTTGATACACATATTTCCACTTTTCAACATTGCCAATGGAGTGGAAAGAGATGTTGTCCAATGGTGCATCAGGAACATTTCCAGGCACCTTTCTCCCAGATTTCTTGACCCTCTTTGATGTCGAGACATCTAGTTTGACATCATCATCAGAATCAGATGAGGAAATTTCTTTCCTCTTCTTGGAGGGGATTGCAACCTTGCTCCTTCTGGATGTGGTAGGAGTGATTGGAGTGCTCTTCTTCTGGGCCATAGTCTTGATTCGTCCAGACCTCTTAATGGGGGTTTTTCCTTTTCTGCTTTGTAGTCTTTCCGCAATGCCAGGTGCCAATTTGTTGGCAATGGGTTCCTCATCAGATTCTACCTCTTCTAGGTCAATGAGGTCACCTGGAGCAGGTTCTGGTGCCCGTGGTGCAGGGGTCTCCTCTGTGGCTTGATCATCTTCCTCTGTTGATCTCTCTTTGCTGGGGGAAGAGAGTACTTCAGCATTTGGGCCGGAAGATGTTGGAACATCTTTCTCAACATCAGGCACAGAAACATTCGGGGTGGAAGATGTTGGGACATCTTCATCAGCTTCAGGGACAGCAACATCTGGGGTGGAGGATGTTGGAACATCTTTCTCAGCATCAGGAACAGAGGCGTCTCTCAAAATGCTACTCACAATACTGCGGATTTTCTTGTCCATCTCCGTGTCTACTTCCCTAGGTCTTGTTGCAAGGCTAGGGTTTTCAGCAATCTTCACTCCCTGTTGTCTTCTGGGAACCAGTTTCTCAGGGACAGAAGCTTGACCAGGAATTATTTGTATGGGTTGGATGTTGAATTCTGGTTGTTCCTGGTGCGGAGATGATGGTACAGAGGGTGAACCAGGAGCTGAAGTTTCTTTTGGTGAGGTAGCCATGGAAAAGCAGAGCGTTTGGAATGATTTCGTAAATTTCTGAGAGCTGTTGGGGAATGCAGAAAATGAGATTAACACGAAAATATAAGTTTGAATGAGGAATGTAGAGGGACGTGTGAAGCAACAGTCGAATTTGCTTTGGTTCAGTAGTGAACGTGCTATTAATGTTAAGTGATTCGTTTGGGCACGTTCAGATATCAGTAGTTGCTACAATTCCTCTAGCAGACAAATGCCCAGCTTGCCCCTCAGTTTTTCAAACTGTTTTGCATCCAATGCCTTTGTGAAAATATCTGCTATTTGTTCCTCAGTGTCAACATGCTCCAGTGTGATAACTTTATCATCAACAAGCTCTCTAATATAGTGATGTCTAATGTCAATGTGCTTGGTTCTGCTGTGTTGCACAGGATTTTAAGAACTATTAATAGCACTCAAGTTGTCACAGTATAATGTCATGACATCTTGTTCGACATTGTACTCTTTGAGCATCTGCTTCATCCAAACTAGTTGTGAGCAGCTGCTTCCTGCTGCAATATACTCTGCTTCTGCGGTAGATAGGGACACACAGTTCTGCTTCTTGCTGAACCATGAAATAAGATTGGTTCCCAAATAGAAACATCCACCAGAAGTGCTTTTTCTGTCATCTGCACTTCCAGCCCAATCAGCATCACAATACCCAACCAGCATTGAATCTGAACAATGACAGTACATAATCCCATAGTCACTGGTGCCATTTACATATTTCAGAATTCTCTTTACTTGAGTCAAGTGACTTATCTTAGGATTGGCTTGATATCTTGCACAAACACCCACTGCATAGGTGATGTCAGGTCTGCTAGCTGTTAAATATAGTAAGCTCCCTATCATGCTTCTGTACAGGCTTTGATCAACACTGGTCCCAGCTTCATCTTTTGACAGCTTCAAGTGAGTAGGTGCAGGTGTTCTTTTATGGCTGGCATTCTCCATCCCAAACTTCTTGACAATGTTCTTTGCATACTTGCTTTGTGAGAGGAATATGGAGTCTTCCATCTGCTTCACTTGAAGTCCCAGAAAATAAGTCAGCTCTCCAACAAGACTCATCTCAAATTCAGATTGCATCTGTTGAACAAAATGTCGAAGCATCTCATTCGACATCCCTCCAAACACAATGTCATCAACATATATCTGTGCTATCATCAAGTTTTCAGCATCTTGCTTGACAAAGAGAGTCTTGTCAATTCCTCCCTTCCTATACCCTTGCTGAGTTAGGAACTCTGTTAGCCTTTCATACCAAGCTCTTGGAGCTTGCTTCAATCCATAGAGAGCCTTCTTGAGCCTGTATACATGATCTGGATGAGTTGGATCTACAAATCCCTTTGGCTGCTCCACATAGGCTTCTTCATTCAGGTATCCATTCAGAAACGCGCTTTTCACATCCATCTGGTACAGCTTGAATTTGAGGATGCAAGCTACACCAAGTAACAATCTGATGGATTCAAGTCTAGCAACAGGAGCGAAAGTTTCATCAAAGTCTACACCTTCAATCTGAGTGTAGCCTTGAGCAACAAGTCTGGCCTTGTTTCTGGTTATAACACCTTCTTCATTGGTTTTGTTCTTGAAGATCCACTTGGTGCCAATCACATTAGTTCCCTCGGGTCTCGGAACTAGCTCCCAGACTTCATTCCTTTTGAATTGCTCCAATTCTTCTTGCATAGCATTGATCCAGAACTCATCAGTCAGTGCCTCTTTCACATTCTTGGGCTCAATTTTGGAGACAAAGCATGAATTTGAGACGATCTCAATCTCCCTTGATCTTGTAGTGACCCCTCTGTTTGGATCTCCTATAATCAGCTCCTTGGGGTGCATCTTCTGGATTCTAATGGAGGGTCTCTTGTCAGGTTGGTTGATGTCTGATTCATCTGTAGCAGGATCAGAGTTTTCTGCATTTTCTGCACTTTTAGCTGTATCTGCTACATTGTCTCCCGATGTTCTGACATCTTCTTCGACATCCTTCTTTCTTGCTGGAGTTAGATCATCAACAACCACATTGATGGATTCCATCACAGTTCTGGT
This sequence comes from Glycine soja, assembly GCF_004193775.1. Classification (NCBI taxonomy): domain Eukaryota; kingdom Viridiplantae; phylum Streptophyta; class Magnoliopsida; order Fabales; family Fabaceae; genus Glycine; species Glycine soja. Next base: position 32,206,257 of record NC_041019.1, read on the forward strand.
TCTGGAATTGAATACTCTATATGCTCTGCTGTTTGTAGAGTATCCCAGGAATATTCCTGCATCACTCTTGGGATCCATCTTTCTCCTTTGCTCTCTATCTGCCAAAATGTAACATGGACTTCCAAAGATGTGGAAGTGCTTGACAGTTGGCTTCCTCCCTTTCCAGATTTCATACAAAGTGGTTGGGGTCCCTCTTCTAAGTGTGACTCTGTTGTGGATGTAGCATGCTGTGTTCATGGCTTCAGCCCAGAGATTATAGGGGAGTTCTTTGGCATGAAGCATGACCCTAGCAGCCTCTTGCAAAGTCCTGTTTTTCCTTTCAACTATGCCATTTTGCTGTGGTGTAATGGCTGCAGAGAACTCATGAGTGATGCCTTCAGATGTGCAGAATTCAGTAAACCTGCTGTTTTCAAACTCTTTGCCATGGTCACTCCTGATTCTCTTGATGACACAGTCTTTTTCTCTTTGAAGTCTTAGACTCAACTCCTTGAATACTTCAAAGGTGTCTGATTTTTCTCTGATAAAGTTGACCCAGGTAAATCTAGAGAAATCATCCACAACAACATAGGCATACCTCTTTCCTCCAAGGCTTTCAACTTGCATAGGCCCCATCAAGTCCATGTGAAGTAGTTCCAGCACCCTGGAAGTGGTCTGATGTTGAAGCTTCTGGTGGGACATCTTGACTTGCTTTCCAATCTGACATTCACCACAGATTCTGCCTTCTTCTATTTTCAGATTGGGAATGCCTCTAACAGCATCTTTGTCAATGATTTTCTTCATGCCTCTTAAGTGCAGATGTCCAAATCTTTGATGCCATATTCTGACTTCATCTTCTTTGGAGGATAGACATGTGGAGGAGTAACTGGTTTCTTGAGGTGTCCATAGGTAACAGTTGTCCTTTGATCTGCTGCCCTTCATTAGAACTTCACTCTTTTCATTTGTCACCAAGCATTCTGACTTTGTGAAGTTTACATTGAATCCTTCATCACACAACTGACTGATGCTGATCAAGTTTGCAGTCAGTCCCTTCACCAGCAGTACTTTGTCCAGACTAGAAAGTCCATCATGGACTAGCTTTCCCATTCCAGTGATCTTTCCTTTAGAACCATCTCCAAATGTCACATAGCTAGTGGAGCAAGGTTCAATGTTCATCAGGAATTCTTTAACTCCTGTCATGTGTCTGGAACAGCCGCTATCTAGGTACCAATCTTCCTTAGCTGATGCTCTAAGTGAAGTATGAGCAACAAGACTAACAGTCTTGTGTTTTGGAACCCACATCATCTTCCTTCCGCTGTTGCTGCTTTGAGTTCCATGATGTGGATGGCCATGTAGATGATAGCAAAAGGGCTTTATGTGACCATACTTGCCACAGTAGTGACACCTCCACTTCTTTCTTTTGCTCTTTTTCTGCTGCGTTCCATGATGTCGAGACCGATGTTGTGACATCGTGGCTTCAGTGCTGTTTTTGGCAGGAACAAATTCTGTCATGGTTGTTCTGCCAGCAGACTTAGGATTAAATCCAAGTCCTCTCTGGTTTCCAACATTCTTTCCAAGCTGTAGCACCTCAGCAAGCGTATCTGAGCCTTTATTCAGCATCTTTATTGATTTTGTCATGTTTTCCAGTTTAGAGTTCAGAAAACCAACTTCTCCTTTAAGCTCAGAGATCTCCTCTTCATGTGCCTCCTTTTCAGCCTCCAGATTTGCAATGACCTTCTTTAGTTGTGCTTCTTGCTGAAGAATCTTCTCACTTTTGATGCATAGTTTTCTATAGGATATAGCAAGCTCATCAAAAGTGATTTCACTATCTGTATCACTTGAATCTTCAGCAGATTCAAATCTCCCAGTGAGTGCATTCATATCTCTGTCAGAGTCACTTTCTTGTTCACTCTCTGCATCATCTGACCGACTTACAGAAAGACCTTTCCTCTGCTTCTTGAGATGAGTGGGACATTCAGCTTTGATGTGTCCAAAGCCTTCACACCCACGGCATTGAATTCCTTTGTTGTGACTGGGCTTTTCATCTGACCTTTTCTTGTATTCACTACCTTTCCTGATGTCGAAGGGGATGTTCTGGACATGTGGTTTCTGCCTCCTGTCCATTCTGTTCATCACTTTGTTGAACTGTTTTCCAAGGAGCACAACTGCATTAGTCAAACCTTCATCAGTATCCAGGTCATACTCATCTTCTTCTTCTTCATCATTGGACACGAACGCCAGATTCTTGCTCTTCTTTTCAGTCCTATCCGAGAGTCCTAGCTCAAAGGTTTGAAGAGAACCAATGAGTTCATCTACTCTCATGTTGCAAATGTCTTGGGCCTCCTCTATTGCAGTGACTTTCATGTCAAATCTCTTAGGCAAGGATCTGAGGATCTTTCTCACCAGCTTTTCATCTGTCATTCTTTCTCCCAAGGCAGTGCAAGCATTGGCAATTTCAAGAATGTTCATGTGGAAGTCATGAATACACTCTTCCTCCTTCATCTTCAGATTCTCGAATTTTGTGGCCAATAGTTGCAATCTAGACATCTTTACTTTGGAGGTTCCTTCATGAGTGGTTTTCAGGATCTCCCATGCATCCTTGGCCACTGTGCAAGTGTTGATCAGTCTGAAGATATTCTTGTCAACTCCATTGAATATAGCATTCAAGGCTTTGGAGTTTCCAAGTGCCAATTCGTCTTCTTCTTTTGTCCAGTCTTCTTCTGGCTTCAATTCATTAGTGGGCTTTCCTTCTGTGTCCAGCATCTTGGGATGTTCCCAGCCTTTGATGACAGCTTTCCAGGTTCTGCTATCCAGTGATTTGAGGAAGGCCACCATTCTTGCTTTCCAGTATTCATAGTTGGTTCCATCAAGAATTGGTGGTCTGTTCACTGGTCCTCCTTCTTTCTCCATGTTCATCAGAATTTATCTCCCTAGATCTCACTCAGTGATTTCGAGTGCCTGCTCTGATACCAATTGAAATTCTGATACTGGGGACAGATGTCGTACAGGATGTCACGACATCACGCTTCAGAACATGCAGATTATATGTGTCCGTATGAACAGATTAAACAAGTAAAGAACACAAGAGAATTGTTAACCCAGTTCGGTGCAACCTCACCTACATCTGGGGGCTACCAAGCCAGGGAGGAAATCCACTAAAATAGTGTTAGTTCAAGGTCTAACAGCCACTGTTTACAACCTTCTCACCTAACCACTACCCGTGCAATCTCTACCTAAGAGCCACTCTTAGATATGAGAACCCTGCTCACTCCCTCTCAACCACACTCCCGTGTTTACAAATAAATCAAAGACACACCAGAGATTGCTCTCTGAACAAAAGGGATCAACCCTACACACTAGAGATCAACTCTACACACTCAGGTCCAACACTTGATGTTAGGATAACATCAAGGTGGCTCACAAAACACTCAAGTCCCAAAACTCACAAAATAACTCTTCAATCCCGGACTTGGTAGAAAACTCGTGCAGCCTTCATGTTTATATAGCAGTCTGCGTTTCTGGGCTGCAACTTCTTGTGCTGGATGAGATCTATCATTTTCCTGAAAATCTGCACTTAAAGATCTAAAAGATACAGTTTGATCTTTTAGCTTTTTATCTTTAATCTTTAATCCCTGAACGAACTCTTCTACTTTGAAATTCGAACTTTAATTATCTTTTAATTCGTTCCAAGAGATAGATCCCCAAATCTGTTGCTAACTGCACAATAATCTGTTAAAGATATAACAGATTTATATGTCCAGTATTTTCGGGCCAGATGTCCTGAACATCGTATCCGACATCGTGGATCCTGCAGCTTCAATGCTTTTAGCAACTCCAGTATTTTCGGGCAGGATGTCCTGGACATTGTATCCGACATCGTGGATCCTGCAGCTTCAATGCTTTTAGCAACTCCAGTATTTTCGGGCAGGATGTCCTGGACATTGTATCCGACATCGTGAATCCTGCAGCTTCAATTCTTCATTTGACATTTCATCTTGCCTTGTGCATTGTGCAGCCCGATCTTATTCCTTGACATAACGTTGGACATCATGTGCAGCAACTCCAGCTTTCCTTCATTGTCTAAGTGCTTATGTTTTAACAAAATCTTAGCCAATCTTTTAAAACTCAGTAGAGCTAAGCACTAACATTCTGTAACATTACGGAAGGAAAACAAGTATCGTTACGGAATTCGTAAATTTTCGTAATGTTACAGAAAAAGAATCAGCAAAAAAGGGGGGATGCATTTAGTAAACAGGGGGTGCAAATAGCAACCAGGCCCACTTGGGCCTTCCAGGATGTTCCTCCAAAAGGCGGTGCCTTCTGGAGGAAGCAACCTAGCTCACCTAGGCGAGCTGGGTGGCAAGATCCTCCCTTATTTTCCAATAAATAGGGGGAGGAGGGAAGAAGAAAAACGTTCAGCCCTCCTGGTATTTGAGGATCACTTGAAACTAGTGAAAAAAATCACTTCCGTGAAGAAAATCCAAGTCGAGGCGCTTCCGTAACGCGTCCGCAACGTTTCCGTGGGTGATTCCGTGAAGATTTTTCGCCATCTTTCGTTCGTTCTTCGGTCTTCAAGCGGTAAGTTCCCGAAATCGAACTTTTTAATTCATTCTATGTACCCTTGGTGGTCCACATTTGTTTCGCATACTTTTATTTTCATTTCATTTACTTTTCGTACCCCCTTTTGACGTGCTTTAGTAATTTATTTAAGTCATTTTCTCGCCTTATCAAAAAATGAAATAAATTTCCACCGATCATTTGAATTGTAATATCTGTTAATTTCTGTTAAAATGAAATCCGACCGTTCGGTCGTGCCGTAACCATGTTGGAAACAAAAAAAAGGTAAAATAATAATATAATAATAAAAAATATCTTTTAGTAAAATAAAACAAAAAAATCAATCGGACGTTTCTCTTTGGGATTCTTCTTTCTTAATTGAATTGACTAATAACTAAAGTGAAACTAAGGCTAAGAACAATTCACAAAATCAAGTTTTTTCCGCAAAAATCACTGAAAAAACGTTTTAAGGTCCAACGCCTCAGCTTTTCTCACCAAGTAAAAATGGATAATTTTAAGGTCCAACGCCTTAAATGACCACCTTCCAAGTAAAAAAGAATCACTTGATTCACCCCTTTTGAAAGAACTACGTAGGTCTGATTTCCTCTTCGATGGAGGGTACGTAAAAGCAACAGCCCCGCTTTTGTTGACCTCAAAAATAAAAAAGAAATAAAAGTTTAGATACATAATTTCACACAATTCTAATCTAAGGTTGTTGTCCTTTGGGACAAACGTGAGAGGTGCTAATACCTTCCTCAAACGTAAAAATAACTCCCGAATCTGGAATATTCTTCATGACCGGTTTCTTTTGGTTTTTCTATCGTTTTCCTTTCAATAAACATTGGTGGCGACTCCGCGCATTTTCCTTTCATGGAAGATGCACCCGTGAGTCTCACCTCACTCACCCGCAAAAGGGTAGGTTGCGACAGTTGGTGACTCCACTGGGGACTGTTTTGTGAGTTAGGCCTGTTATAGGAAAGTGTGGAATTATGAAACTTTGTGTGTGCATTTTTTCTTGAACTGTGTAAAAATAATAAATGTTGTCTCTTCCATATTTTTACACTGCATTCTAAGCACCCATGGGTTTGAGTAAAAAAAGGGGCCCTATACCCGGGTTCATGGAAATCTAAGGAGTGGAGGTGAATCTATGGTCATGCTAGGTCTCCGACTTGCTTGATAATAGTGAAACCTCATCTAGAGCTTTCTCTCTTTATAATGTGTTGTCGCTGGTATTCCATACCGCCGCAATATTATTATCTTGAGTGATGATACCTCTAGAAAACAACCATGTGAGATATGTATCGTTGGGAGTAGTTATTAGAGACCCCGAGATATTATCCTATAGGTCCCCAAATAGGGGCATGGAGCAAGCACGCTTTGTACCATTTGTTCTCATGCATTCTTCTGTGAATAGCACATAAATTATAGCTTTGTTGTATATCTAGTGATATCTTGTCTCTTTAGAGTAATGCGTCACTTTTTAATGCGTACATTGGGGCGTCGCAATGCCTAGAGCGTAGTATTAAAAAGATGGATTTTTTTCGGTCTCGTATATGTAAATTACCACTTGTTTTTCTTTTCATTTCATGCATGTGCATTGTATCATTCATATCAGAGCCTTGATTCACCCCTTTTTAGGTAAATGATGGGGACAAATCAAATCAGAAAAAGGTTCTATCAAGTCAAGATTAAGGGCCTAGATGTCACTAGCCTTAAGGAGTTAGGGCAGTTGATGGGTCAGCTCCAGCGGCAAGCTTTTCGCAAAGCTTACGGTAAAATCTGGGACCTAGCCATGGTAGAAGTCTCCACAAAGGCCATTGCCTCCCTCGTCCAGTATTATGATCAGTCGTTGAGATGCTTTACCTTTGGGGACTTCCAGCTGTCACCCATGGTGGAAGAATTTGAAGAGATCCTAGGATGTCCTCTAGGGGGAAGGAGACCATACCTCTTCTCAGGGTTCTATCCCTCATTAGCTAGAATTTCAAAGATAGTCCAAATCTCGGCGCAGGAATTAGACCATGGAAAGCAAGTCAGAAATGGGGTGGTTGGAATACCGAGAAAATCTTTGGAGGCAAAAGCAAGAACCTTGGTAGGTAGAGGCGAATGGGCCCCGTTCATAGACATTCTCGCACTGTTGATCTTCGGAGGAGTCCTCTTTCCAAATGTGGATGGGTTGGTGGATCTAGCAGCGATCGACGCTTTTCTCGCCTATCATGACCACAAGGAAAGCTCGGTTGTCGCTATGCTAGTCGACCTATATGACACCTTCGACCGAAGATGTGAGAAGAGCAGTACGAGGATTGTTTGCTGTACTCCAGCTCTTTATGTATGATTGGTTTCGCACCTTTTTCGCCAAAAGGTGAGACATGCTTGCCCGCTAGAGAGCCACCGTTCAGGGTAGAGAGCCACCGTTCAGGTGAGAAATGCTTGCCCGCTAGAGAGCCACCGTTTAGAGAGCCACCGTTCAGGGTAGACGCCACTTCCAATGAAGGAAGATAAGTCAGGGTAGACGCCACTTCCGGTGAAGGAAGATAAGTCAGGGTAGACGCCACAAGGATTACCTTGATAAGTCTGATATTGGTTCAACAAGGAACCCAGAGAGAAACTCTCACCCAATTTTATCAAAATGCCAAAAGTTTTTTTTATTGAAAATAAAAACCAATACTTATAGTGTATCTGAAAAAAAAGATAAAATTAGACATGGGCCTTCTAAATAGGTTGGGCCAAAACTACAATAAATAAAAATTATAACTAAAAACATATTTAACTTGGGCCTTCAAATTAGTTTGGGCCTTCAGCAACAATTAATTGTCTTGATAGTGTCTCTGCCTCTGGGCCTTCATCCTTCTCCACTTGAGCCTTCATCCTTCTCCAATTGGGCCTTCATCCTTCTCCACTCGGGGGCTTTGTCCTTCTCCACTTAGGCCTTCGTCCTTCTCGACTTGGGCCTTTAGCCTGTATTTGGCCAGTTTCATGATTCTCATTATTCCCTCCTTCTTGGAAAACATTTGTCCTCAAATGTCCAGGATCATCACCGGGTTCAAGTACCACTTCCTTCCTTTTCTTGTTGGCTTGCTTGGCATAGCTTTCATTCTTCTTTGCAATTTGCACCTTCACTTGGTCATACAATCTTTTCTCATACTCAACTTTGACCTGTGCATCCTTATGTTGAGTCTCTTGGGGCTTGCTGTTGTAAGTTGGCTTGTTAGGCAATGAAGCTTCTAGAAGGAGATCAACTTGATGTTCTATGCTTCTTGAAGGTGGCAGTCCACGAGGAATCTCCTTGGGAAAGACATCTTTAAATTCCTGCAATAAGGGTTGAACACTAGGAGAAACATAAATAGTTAACTGATTAGAATTATCACTCTCTCTCTCTTGTGTATCACTCTTTTCCTCGGGTGTATCACTCTTCTTTTTCATATTCCTTTGTGGTGCCTCACTATTTTCTTTCTCTTGTTCTCTCTTTTCTCTCATTCTGATTTGGTCATCACACACTTTTCTAGGGGATAGAGGTTTAAGAGTAAACGAGGAAGATTTGGCTATTCATCTGTAGGGCTCTTCTTTGTTACGGTTCAACAAACATTGCATTTGTGTAGTCCACGCGTCCAGAAATCAGCGCTGAGATTCGTCCAGTTGATGATATACACCACAATTGTCACCAGCTCTTGCCATGATTAAGGAACAAAGAATTTTGCAGTAAATTAAAAAAAAATTCAGGACCTCACCACACTCTACTCACGTGTTTCTCTCTTTGATGGTAGTTCACTCGTGTTTGATGCTCTCAATATAGGCTTTTGTGTAATGTATTCCCTCTTGCCTTTTACCACTCGTGTTCCCTCTTAAGTTCCTAGATGGACCGAATTAGACACACAAGGTAATATAAAATAAAAGGAAAGACAATATAATTATCAGAGTAACAGATTTGATTTGGGATAACAACTTGGACTTGATTTGGATAGCAGATTGGATTTGATTTGGATAACAGATTAGATTTGATTTGATTTGGATAACAAATCTGATTTGGATAAAAAAATTTGATTTGATTTGATTTGGATAATAGATCAGATTTGGATAACAAATATGATAACAAATAAGATAACAGATAGGATAATAGATAAGATAACAGATATGACAAGTAAACTTTAAATGCTCATAACTTTTGCTACGGTTGTCTGTTTGAGGCCCACTATATATCAAAATGCTCAGAATTCAGAGGAGAATCTAGATAAGGGGATTTATTCCACGATTTTCTTTCAAAAAAACACCTCTAAATGCCTCAATTTCGTGTTCAAAGATCAAACATACACTTTTTTTTTCAAAATTTTTGCATCTTTTTTTTTTTACACAAAGTGAGAAAGACACAAGAAACAAGAACAAGAACGTGACAAGAACAAGAACAAGAACGAAACAAGATGTAAGTAAACAAGAACGCAAATAATAGAACACAAGATGCAAACAAGAACGAAACAAGATGTAAACAAAAACGCAAATAACAGAACAAGGACAAAACACGAACCTGGACAAATTACAAAGAAAAATAATAGGATAGGATAGAACCTGTATCAAGAGCCGAAGCTCTGATACCAGATGATGTGAACCTGAGTAGGAGCGGATCGTTTGATACAGGCTACGATGGTTTGGATGACGCCACTTCCAGTGAAGGAAGATAAGTCAGGGTAGACGCCACTTCCGGTGAAGGAAGATAAGTTAGGGTAGACGCCACTTCCGGTGAAGGAAGATAAGTCTGGGTAGACGCCACTTCTAGTGAAGGAAGATAAGTCAGGATAGACGCCACAAGGATTACCTTGATAAGTCTGATATTGGTTCAACAAGGAACCCAGAGAGAAACTCTCACCCAATTTTATCAAAATGCCAAAAGTTTTTTTTTATTGAAAATAAAAACCAATACTTATAGTGTATCTGAACAAAAAGATAAAAATAGACATGGGCCTTCTAAATAGGTTGGGCCAAAACTACAATAAATAAAAATTATAACTAAAAACATATTTAACTTGGGCCTTCAAATTAGTTTGGGCCTTCAGCAACAATTAATTGTCTTGATAGTGTCTTTGCCTCTGGGCCTTCATCCTTCTCCACTTGAGCCTTCATCCTTCTCCACTTGGGCCTTCATCCTTCTCCACTCGGGGGCTTTGTCCTTCTCCACTTAGGCCTTCGTCCTTCTCCACTTGGGCCTTTAGCCTGTATTTGGCCAGTTTCATGATTCTCATCACAAATGCCACGTGCGCATACCATAGTGGAGCCCCCGGACACAACATTGATTCATGCCTGCCATTCAAGTATAAGGTGCAACACCTAATAAATGTCGGCTGGCTATCATTTCAAGAAGAGGGCCCCAACGTTAAGACCAATCCACTAGCCAGTCATGGAGGAGCTAGCGTAAACGCCATCGAAAAGGATAGGCCGTCAGGGTCAAAGAGATTAGAAGATGTGGCTACATCCAGAAGATTCATCTACCAGTCGCTGCAGGCAGCATGCATGGTCTCTCGTGGCGGAGACAAAAGTGACGAATGTCTGTTTCATCTCGGGGAATCACACGACATGGAAACCTGCCCCGCGGTGGAAGAGCTACTTCAACGGCTCATGGATTGGGGGCAGCTCGAATTGTCCGAGAGGGGTAGGGAAGAACCGCAGATTTGCACGCAGTCGGCAGAAAGGAAGGCTCCCCCAACCCCCAAAGCCCTAGTAATAAGTTTCACTAGGAATACGACCAGCCCCAGGTCCTAGTACCCCCCGACAGTGCCCAAGCCAATGCCATTTTCCTATCAAAGTAATAAGGTCGTCCCATGGAAATATACCCCTCCCGCTTTTGGAGAAGGGGCTGTAACCGAGGTTGACTCCTTGTCAGCCAAAGTGACCAACATTACCGGCCTTAGTGGCGTAACCCGCAGCGGCTGGGTGTTTGCTTCCCCCCACTCAGCGGAATTTCCCTCCCAGGGGAAAGCACCCATGACCCAAGAGTCCGCAGGCGCGGCCACCCCCTTAGAAAAAGTGGATCCCCCGGTAGTAAAGGGAGCTGAAAAGAAGGAAGGTCTCCAAGGAAAGGCGGTGACCTTGGAAGAGGCTCATGAGTTCCTTCGTCTCATCCAACAAAGTGAGTTTAAAGTAGTTGAGCAATTGAATAAAACTCCAGCAAGGATCTCCTTGCTCAAACTACTCATAAGCTTCGAGCCTCATCGTGCACTATTGATAAAGGTCCTCAACGAAGCCCACGTAGCACACGACATCTCAGTCGAGGGTTTTGAAGGCATTGTTAATCACATAACTACCAAAAACTATATCGCATTCGCGGAAGAAGAGATTCCAGTTGAGGGGAGAGGGCACAACAAAGCTCTACATGTGTCTGTCAAATGCATGGACCATGTCGTCGCTAAGGTACTCATCGATAATGGTTCAAGTTTAAATGTGATGCCAAAGACCACCTTGGAGAAACTTCCTTTTAATGCGTCACGTCTAAAACCCAGTTCGATGGTAGTACGAGCTTTTGACGGTAGTCGGTGAGAGGTGATGGGGGAAATTGACATCCCCATTCAGATAGGCCCCCTCACTTGCAATGTGGTTTTCCAAGTGATGGACATAAATCCCGCCTACAGCTGCCTTTTAGGGAGGCCATGGATTCATGTGCTAGGAGTGGTCCCTTCGACGCTTCACCAGAAATTGAAATTCGCGGTTGGTGGACTCTTGGTGATAGTGTCAGGCGAAGAGGATGTTGGTAAGCTACCCCTCCTCGACACCATATGTAGAGGTAGCGGAGGAATCATTGGAAACAACTTTCCAATCCTTCGAGGTGGTAAGTTGTGCCTCTATGGAAACAAGTCCATTGCTACCTTGTCTCTCTAATGCGGCCTTGATGGTGGCACGGGTAATGCTCAGGCACGGTTATGAGCCCGGAATGGGTCTGGGTAAGGACAGCCACGGGAATGCCGATGTGGTTGAAATTAGGGGTAACCCGTACAAATATGGGTTGGGGTATGAACCCGGGAAACCTGGAAGAAGGAATGCACCATCAAGACTCCGGGCAGATAGGGCATGGCCTGATCATGTTAACCAGTGTTTCACAAGTGTCGGGATAATGTTCGAGGAAGAGGTGGCGGCAATAGGAGAAGAGGCTCCACAAGATCTGCCGAGTTTCGTGCGACCGTGCCATCCCAATTTCCAAGTGGGGAACTGGCACGTGATGAGCCAGTCGAAAGTCTATACCGCTGATTCAATGTAATTAGAGGTTGTAGATTCCTTTCTTTTTTGTTTTGTGAAACCTACCTTATTAAATAACAGAGATTTTGTTTCATCTGTTCTTGCGATTCCACCTTTTCTCATATCATTTTGCATGTTTTTGTTTTTTGTCTTGAATGGTATAGATGTGAGGATCGATCCTTTGAGGATCCTAACAACGAGGGTTTGATAATCGATTTTGACCGAGAAGTAAGTCAAACAATAAACGAAGAAGAGGAAGAGGACGTCCTTTCACCAAAGTTGGAGAGATTGATCACTCAGGAAGAACGCGAAATGAAGCCTCACCAAGAGAAAATCGAATTAATAGACTTAGAGACCGGAGAGGGAAAGAAGGAAGTGAAAATAGGGACCGATATGACCGCACCTATCCGCCAAGGTTTGGTGACCCTTCTTGAAGAATATCAAGACATCTTCGCATGGTCGTACCAAGACATGCCAGGTCTGGACCTCGACATTGTGCAGCATAGGTTGCCATTGAATCCTGGGTCTTCCCCGGTTAAGCAAAAACTACGAAGGATGAGACCCAAAATGTCTTTCAAAATTAAAGAAGAAGTGAGAAAGTAGTTCGATGCGGGTTTCTTGGCTGTGGCTCGATACCCAGAGTGGGTAGCCAACGTTGTCCCGGTCCCAAAAAAGGATGGTAAAGTACGAATGTGTGTAGACTATTGGGATTTAAACCGAGCCAGTCCTAAAGAAAATTTTCCCTTACCACACATTGATATACTAGTAGATAATACAGCTAAGTTCACCCTTTTTCTCATTTATGGACGGTTTCTCAGGGTATAACCAGATAAAAATGGCACCCGAAGATGTGGAGAAGACCACTTTCGTTACCCTATGGGGAACATTCTGCTACAAAGTGATGGCCTTCGGGCTAAAAAATGTTGGGGCAACCTATCAACGTGCATTGGTATCTTTATTCCACGACATGATGCATAAAGAGATAGAAGACTATGTAGATGACATGATTGCCAAATCTCAGACTGAGGACGAACACCTCGTCAATCTGCGTAAGCTGTTTGGAAGGTTGCGGAAATACCAACTGAAACTAAACCCCGCCAAGTGCACCTTCGGGGTAAAGTCAGGAAAGTTGTTGGGTTTTATCGTGAGCCAGAAAGGGATAGAGATAGATCCCGAGAAAGTGAAGGCCATTCTTGAAATGCCAGAGCCACGCACAGAGAAGCAGGTTCGAGGTTTCCTGGGCAGGTTGAATTACATCACGTGATTTATCTCGCAACTCACCCCTACCTGCGAGCCCATCTTCAAACTATTACGTAAAAACCAGGTGGTCCTGTGGAATAGTGACTACCAAGAGGCCTTCGAAAAAATCAAACAGAGCCTCGCGAATCCCCCGGTGCTCATGCCACCTGTAACAGGGAGACCTATTTTCCTGTACATGACTGTGTTAGACGAGTCTATGGGGTGCGTGTTGGGTCAGCACGATGACTCTGGGAAGAAGGAACAAGCCATTTACTATTTAAGCAAGAAGTTTACCGCCTTTGATATGAATTACTCAATGTTGGAAAGGACATGTTGCGCCTTGGTTAGGGCGTCACATCGTCTTAGGCAGTACATGCTCAGTCATACCACTTGGCTTATTTCCAAAATGGATCCCGTGAAATACATCTTTGAGAAACCGGCCCTCACGGGACAAATCGCTAGGTGGCAGGTACTACTATCTGAATTCGATATTATGTATGTCACCCAAAAGGCGATAAAGGGAAGCGCCTTGGCAGATTATTTGGCCCAACAACCCCTCCAAGATTATCGGCCGATGCACCCTAAGTTCCCGGATGAAGACATCATGGCCCTATTCGAAGAGAAGCGGACGCACAAAGATATAGACAAATGGATTGTTTGTTTCGATGGGGCATCTAATGCTTTGGTCCATGGAGTAGGGGCAGTCCTTGTATCCCCAGATGATCAATGTATCCCTTTCACGGCCAGGCTGGGTTTCAATTGTACCAACAATATGGTCAAATATGAAGCGTGCGCCCTTGGGATTCAAGCTGCCATTGATATTGACGTAAAGCTACTCAAAGTGTATGGAGACTCGGCTTTGGTAATACGTCAGTTGAGAGGAGAATGGGAAACTAGGGATCAAAAATTGATACTCTATCAAAATTATATCTTGAAGTTAGCCGAATTCTTTGATGGCATTTCTTTCCACCACATACCTCGGGAAGATAACCAAATGGTCGATGCATTGGCCACCTTGGCATCCATGTTTCAACTTGCTCCCCACGGGGATCTGTCATACATTGAATTCTGATCTCGAGGCAAGCCGGCACATTGTTGTGCGATAGAGGAAGAGCGAGATGGGAAACCGTGGTATTTCGACATCAAACAGTATGTCGAGAACAAAGAATGTCCACCAGGGATTTCAGACAATGACAAAAGAACGTTAAGGAGATTGGCTACTGGTTTCTTTGTGAGTGGTATCGTCCTGTACAAACGAAACCATGACATGACCCTCCTGCAATGCATAGATGTCAAAGAGGCGAACTACATGATTGAGGAAGTCCGTGAGGGTTCATTTGGGACACATGCCAATGGGCATGCTATGGCCAGGAAGATCCTTAGAGCAGGTTATTACTGGCTCACTATGGAAAGTGATTGTTGCACCCATGTAAGGAGATGCCATAAATGTCAAGCGTTCGCAGACAATGTCAATGTTTCGCCACATCCTCTGAATGTCATGTCCACCCCTTGGCCTTTTTCCATGTGGGGGATAGATGTCATAGGGACCATCGAACCCAAGGCTTCGAACGGTCATCGCTTCATTCTCGTGGCGATAGATTATTTCACCAAATGGATCAAAGCGGCTTCCTATACCAATGTCACGAGGAGTGTGGTGGTCAGATTCATAAAGAGGGAACTAATTTGTCGATACGGACTCCCTAGGAAAATCATTACTGACAATGGCACCAATCTGAATAACAAAATGATGCAGGAAATGTGCGAGGATTTCAAAATTCAGCATCATAACTCCACCCCCTACCAGCCGAAGATGAACGGGGCTGTGGAGGCTGCAAATAAAAATATTAAGAAAATTATTCAGAAGATGACAGTGTCGTACAAAGATTGGCATGAGATGTTTCCTTTTGCCCTGTATGGATATCGAACCTCGGTACGAACTTCTACTGGGGCAACGCCATACTCCTTGGTTTATGGGATGGAAGTGGTACTCCCATTTGAGGTAGAGGTCCATTCCCAGAGGATACTAGCGGAATCGGGCCTAGAAGAATCAGAGTGGGCTCAAACACGCTACGACCAACTCAACCTTATTGAAGGTAAGCGTTTGACGGCCATGAGCCAAGGGCGCCTGTATCAACAAAGGATAAAGAACGCGTTCGACAAGAAGGTGCGCTCATGCAAGTTCAACGAGGGGGACCTTGTGCTGAAAAAGATATCCCATGCTGTTAAAGATAATCGAGGGAAGTGGGCCCCGAACTACGAAGGGTCTTTCGTTGTGAAAAGGGATTTTTCTGGAGGGGCTCTGGTTCTCACCAACATGGATGGCGAGGAGCTACCCTCACCCGTGAACTCCGATGTTGTCAAGCGATACTACGCTTAGGATCTAGGGCAATTGAGGAAATCACTGCATGTTCTTTTATTTTTGTGTGTTCTTCTTGGTTTCCCCAAGGGATTCCTGTCCGCTGTAATTTTCTCGTCACAGTTCTTTAAAAGAAGAGAACATGGGTTTGAGGCTTCAGTCCTCACTTTGGTTTTAAACCATGTGCAGTTTGTGATAACCTGAGCCTTTTCGCTCAGTTCATGGGGTGCCCCAAGCGCTTAATTAAAACTGAACCTAACCAGCTTTTACTAAGAAGATTGTTGCATTTGAAAACACTTATGCATACGCATACGCATGCATATTTTGTGATAACATGGGGCAGAATCGTCTTAGGCAGTGGTCAGATGCCGGAACGAAACTGAAGGCAGAAACCAATCAAGGTAAAACAGTAACGCGGTTACAGTTTTCCGCGCAATGTCGTTTCCTATTTTCAGGTACTTAGGGACGGACGCAAGTAGAGGCTAGGGTCATGACTGATAGATCGTCGTCCCTTGCCCAACTCTGGACAAACGGAAAGCGCCGCTGCAAGGCAGCCTAGTATCCTTTAAATTCACAGTAATTATTACTATTGTGTCTTTAAAGTAAATATTGGATGCCTAATATACCCTGAGGGGGTTCGAGTAAGCGAACGCCGACCCATAAAAAGCCTTACTTATTTCCTCCCAAAAAAAATGCAGGTTAGCTTGCCTGGGCGAGCAACCCCTGCACAAAATGGTTTTAAAAAGGGGGAGGGGGAAGGTTTCTGCACCAAAAACTCTCCCCCCTCATTCCAAAAAGCAAAAGCTCACGGGATTCACAAATTTTGCAGCCCTTAAGTCACCATTTCTCACGTTTTTGATTCCATTTTGCTCTATTATTCATCTCCAACAAGTAAGTACCTCATTCTTGGGCTCTCTAGCTTTCCATTGATGTATTTTGGTGCTCTAAGTTTCATGTATTTGCTCAAAAACATGAGGGATTTATCCTTGGATTGTTGCTTGTTTTTGATGAATTAAGGGATTGTAGGGGATGGCCCTAGGCCTATGGTGCATTCTGAAATAATGGGGCATGCCACATTGCCCCCATTCCTTTGATTTTCATGCTTAAACATGCGCCCACCAAGTGTTCGGTGAAATGCCTCAATGGCATTTGCACATGATTTTGTGAAACTTAGCTTGTGAAACAAATTGTGCACATATGGCTGCCATTGTGAGTGTGTGGGCAGTTTTGTAGAAGCTAGACTAAAGTGCCAAAAGCATGACTTACTCCTAGGAATCTAAGTATTTGATTTTGAATGTAAAAATGCATGAATATTAGAACATGTTTGAGAAGTTTTTACTAGAATTGGAATTTGCTGCCTCATGAGGAATACCTTGCACCTAGGTAGCATGAAAAATACCTTTCAATAGTATGTATATATGTAAATATATAGCATGAAAATGCCTCGCAAAGTGTGTGAATATATAGCATGAAAATGCCTTGCAAAGTGTGTGAATATATAGCAAAAAATGCCTTTCAAAATTTGTATATGTTGGATAGGTAGCGTAAAAATGCCTTTCAAAATATGTATATTTGTGAGTAGGTAGTATAAGGAGCCTTTCAAATAATGTGCATATATGTCGGATGTAGCATGAAAAGGCTTGTCAAAAACATACATGGATGTGTGTCATAAAATGCCTTTCACCAAAAAAAAAAATTATGTGTGCGTGTGTAAATGCATGTATATAGATATGTGTCATAAAATAGCACATGCCCCAATGTGATTACTTTGTGAAGTGCATGTTGACACTCACGCCATATAAGTGTTGTTTGACTCTTGTTCGTAATGATTGGTATTTTCTTGTAAACTAACTTTCCAAATGTTTGTCCTCGCAGGAAATGGCTCTGAAAAAGCTTTCCGCGAAGAGATCTAGGAGGGACGCCGCGACTGAAGGGACCAGTGCCGCCCCCGAGTTTGATAGCCACCGTTTCAGGAATGCCAAGCACCAGCAGCGCTTTGATGCCATCAAAGGATGGTCGTTCCACCGAGAGAGACGCGTCCAGCTCAGGGACGATGAGTACACCGATTTTCAAGAACAAATAGCTCGCCGACATTGGACATCGCTGGTCACTCCCATGGCTAAGTTTGATCCAAATATAGTCCTGGAGATTTATGCTAATGCTTGGCCCACAGAGGGGGGAGTGCGGGACATGCGGTCATGGTTGAGGGGTTAGTGGATTCCCTTTGACGCAGATGCCCTCAGCCAATTCCTGAGTGACCCGCTAGTGTTAGAGGAAGGCCAGGAGTGCGAGTTTAGTCAGAGGAGGAACAGGGCCGATGGGTTCGACGAAGAGGCCATTGCCCAGCTATTGTGCATATCGGGTCAGGATTTCGCTCGGACCACTGCAGGGAGGCGGGTGTGGATCATGCGCACCAGCATGACCACCTTGACCCAGATGTGGATGACATTGCTGCTCAGCAATGTCTTGCCTAGTGATCATAACTCTGACCTTCCTCTGCCGAAGTGTCAGCTGGTGTATGTCATCCTGACACGGATGACCGTCCATGTGGCTCAGTTGATTGCTGACGCCATCTATTTATTTGCAGGTATGCCACCCACCAGGCACCCTCTAGACCCGAATAAGTCTAACAGGGCCCTGAGGTTTCCAGCATTGATCACGGGCCTCTGCCAGTCATTCAGGCTTCCCATCACACCTAGTAATGTGATCCGACCGCCGATCACCGGGACCTTCATTGAGAAGTATTGCACGCCTAGGCAGGCGCAGGGTGATGCACCACAGGCCACAGACGCACCGCCACCACCTCATCAGGCTGATCCTGCTGGGTCATTAGGCATGGAGCGGTATCTACAGCACTTGGTTCGCCAGCAGGTGGCCAACCACCGGGGGCAGTTGCAGATACATGAGTGTCTCTACCAGCTCAGTCTCAGTCAGCAGGGTCAGGGTTTCGTTCCTTTTGCGTGCCCTACTCCTGATCAGTTTAGGGCTGAGGTCGCATGGCCCGGAGATTGGCCCGAGGCCCAGGAAGGGGAGGCGCCTGTAGAGGCTCCCGGTGATGCAGAGGAGGCCCGCATGGATGAGGAGATGACGGATTTGCTCGGTTTCTTGGGAGGGAGCGGAGCCACATGACTATGGGATCCCCAGATTCATATTCTTTTTTATGTTTCATCCTTTATCATTTACATGTTATTTTATTTCTATGACTTGAGGGACTAACGTTTGTTTTTGTTGTTTTGATTGTCATTTGTTTTGTGCATATATTTTGTTTGGACTATTGCCTTAATGCTTACTTCGTTATTGTCGATAATGTTTGTTGAAATTCCGGAACCGTGTAGAGTCTTCATTTAGGAACATCGTCCTAAAATAAAACGAACAAACATCAGGATAACACCAAGAATAGAAAAAAGAAAGAGGCGTTGTGAACAAAATGTCATGTCTGTATATGAAGAAAAGAAAAGAATTTTTGTATATAAAAAGTGTATGAGTGTGTATAAATAATGTGTGAAAAGAAATTCTTGTGTGTGAGCAATGAGTGTATATAAAGAAATTTTTGTATAAACAACGAGTGTATGTTGAAAAAGGAAAAGGAAATCTTTGAAAAGGAATAGAGGTTTTATATAGACCATGTTGATATAAAGAGAAAGAGTTTTTTCAATACGTGTGTATATAGAAAAAGTTTTTCCGTGTATAGGAATGTAGGTGTACAGAGAAAAAGCTTGTCTCATAGATAGCGATGGATGTATAGTTTTTGCAAACATGCATAAGAAAAATGAAACAAAAATAAAAGAGAGAGAAAGACCTCGAAGGTCAGCATGTTACGGTCATAGGAAGCACAAATCATTCGTAGAGAGCAAACATATCTTTTGGAAACAAGAAACTAACGCTAAGAGTTTATTTTCCAAAATAACCGAAATTTGAATGGA
Source organism: Glycine soja (assembly GCF_004193775.1). Lineage (NCBI taxonomy): Eukaryota > Viridiplantae > Streptophyta > Magnoliopsida > Fabales > Fabaceae > Glycine > Glycine soja. The sequence goes on from NC_041019.1 coordinate 32,225,520, forward strand.
TGGATTCGTTGAACCAATGAAAGAACATAATTTGGAAACGTTGGGTCTACTTGCATAAATCCCAAGCCTAGTATCACGATGCCATAAACTGGATGGTTGAGTACCCACCTAGTTGTATGCATGACTAATTTTGCACGTTGTTTCTGAATCATCATTGTTACGCGTGCCTCGTGGAAATGATATGGAAGTTTAACCCAAAACTGACACCCTACACATGAATTTTTTTCGCCCCAAATATCAAAATTGGGCACGCACAATGAAAAGACCATGTTGAGACACAACCTTAAGCTACTTTGGACCTCGGCCAATGAAGAGAATCCTCATCCTTTCCCCCGAAGAAGAGGACAGCAGAATCTCCTCAAGGGAGAGCGAATAACGAATGCTAAAACCCGAATTCCCAATCAAAAATCAGAAGAAAAAGAAAGAAAGAAAGAAAATAAAAGGAAAAAGAATGATTCCCGATCGAAGATCGGAAGAAAGCAAAAAGGGAAAGATCGGAGGAAAACAGAATAATTCCCGATCAATAAAGGAAACCAGGAAAGAGAACAGAAGATCTTCGGACCAGATAAATTTTCGGCGAGGTAAATGACCGCCGGCAAAGGGAAAACCCATTTTTGAAGTGGTTCTTCCTTTGGGATTGCCATTCAAGGTCGCTCCCGACTGGCGACGTCCCGCACCACATAAACAAAGAGGAAAAGACCGAAACACCCAGCTTCCTCTCCAAAAACACTACCCTCGAGAAAATCCTATTGGTTCGTGATCGCGCGTGTAATCTTTTGGTTCGATAGGAAATCATGTGCAAAATAAAGTCATGGTGCAGCTATGGTTTGGAATTAGGGTAAAACACTTACCTGTGTGAGTTTTTGTACACTATGAATGATTTTATTCCCAGTTTCTGTTTGACCCGACATTTCCCTTGAATGTTCATTTAAAAGCTAAACGTTGACATCCTACCCTTCATTTTCGGTTACAAGGAAAACTATTTTGGCATAAGCATATTGTTTCTCTAAAATAGGTGCTCTCATGAATGATTTATTTTTCCTTGCTACAGCATGTTCGCCTTTTAGGTGAAAGAACCTGGTGCACCATTCGGTCCAAAAATCAAATCTTGTTCGGAGCCCCACGAATTGATTGCCTAGCGCTGTTCGTGCATCCTCCACCATCGAGTCCGGAGCCCCACGAATTGATTGTCTAGCGCTGTTCGTGCGTCCTCCACCATCGAGCCCGGAACCCCACAAATTGATTGCCTAGTGATGTTCGTGCGTCCTCCACCATCAAATCTTATTCGGAGCCCCATGAATTGATTTCCTAGCACTGTTCATGCATCCTTCACCATCGAGTCCGGAGTCCCACAAATTGATTGCCTAGCGCTGTTCGTGCATCCTCCACCATCGAGTCCGGAGCCCCACGAATTGATTGTCTAGCGCTGTTCGTGCGTCCTCCACCATCGAGCCCGGAACCCCACAAATTGATTGCCTAGTGATGTTCGTGCGTCCTCCACCATCAAATCTTATTCGGAGCCCCATGAATTGATTGCCTAGCGTTGTTCATGCATCCTCCACCATCGAGTCCGGAGCCCCACGAATTGATTGCCTAGCACTGTTCGTGCGTCCTCCACCATCAAATCTTATTCGGAGCCCCATGAATTGATTGCCTAGCGCTATTCATGCGTCCTTCACCATCTAGTCTGGAGCCCCACGAATTGATTGCCTAGCGCTGTTCGTGTATCCTCCACCATCAAATCTTATTCGGAGCCCCATGAATTGATTACCTAGCGTTGTTCATGTGTCCTCCACCATCGAGTCCGGAGCCCCACGAATTGATTGCCTAACACTATTCGTGCATCCTCCACCATCACATCTTATTCGGAGCCCCATGAATTGATTGTCATTCATGCATCCTCCACCATCGAGTCTGGAGCCCCATGAATTGATTGCCTAGCGCTGTTCGTGCGTCCTCCACCATCAAATCTTATTCGGAGCCCCATGAATTGATTGCCTAGCGTTGTTCATGCGTCCTCAACCATCGAGTCCGGAGCCCCACAAATTGATTGCCTAGCGCTGTTCGTGCATCCTCCACCATCAAATCTTATTCGGAGTCCCATGAATTGATTGCCTAGCGCTATTCATGCGTCCTCCACCATCGAGTCCGGAGCCCCACGAATTGATTGCCTAGCGCTGTTGGTGCATCCTCCACCATCAAATCTTATTCGGAGCCCCATGAGTTGATTGCCATTCATGCATCCTCCACCATCGAGTCCAGAGCCCCATGAATTGATTGCCTAGCGTTGTTCATGCATCCTCCACCATCGAGTCCGGAGCCCCACGAATTGATTGCCTAGCGCTGTTCGTGCATCCTCCACCATCTTATTCGGAGTCCCATGAATTGATAGTCATTCATGCATCCTCCGTTATCAAGTATGGAGCCTCTGGTGAGGGGAAAATACGTTTTTTGTTATTTCCCCAATCGGTTCCTTCACCAAACATGTGTATACGTATATATTATGTTATTTTTGTTTGTTGTTTGTTTTGTGCAGAGAAAGAAGAAGGAGAGACGGGAGTCACTTATTTCAAATCGTTTTGGTTTGGGACTATTGTGAAAGAAGGTCCAACGCCTCAGCTTTTCTCACCAAGTAAAAATGGATCATTTTAAGGTCCAACGCCTTAAATGACCACCTTCCAAGTAAAAAAGAATCACTTGATTCGCCCCTTTTGAAAGAACTACGTAGGTCTGATTTCCTCTTCGATGGAGGGTACGTAGGAGCAAGAGCCCCGCTTTTGTCGACCTCAAAAATAAAGAAGAAATAAAAGTTTAGATACATAATTTCACACAATTCTAATCTAAGGCTGTTATCCTTTGGAACAAACGTGAGAGGTGTTAATACCTTCTTCAAACGTAAAAATAACTCCCGAATCTGGACTATTCTTCATGATCGGTTTCCTTTGATTTTTCTAACGTTTTCCTTTCAATAAACGTTGGTGACGACTCCGCGCATTTTCCTTTCTTGGAAGACGCACCCGTGAGCCTCGCCTCGCTCACCCGCAAAAGGGTAGGTTGCGACAACCGGTTAGGATTATTAAGGACAATAAAAAAAATTCTCTAGATATTTAACACAACTACATATTTAAAATTTTAAACCTTAAATCACTAATTAAATTAAAATAATCCTATACGAGTTAATTTAAGAGACCGGTGATTAAGTGCCCTCTTCTAGTGGTTGATTCGCTGGTGTCTTTGGTTGTAGGCTTTTAGCTCAAGTTAATGAGTGCATTTTGAATAGTGGCTAATTACAAAGTTACGGAGGAGGTTTATGTGCACTAATCCGTTTGGTTTAATCTGAATAAGTAATTTTCTTTATCTTTCTGAAACAACTTTTCAATAGTTATTTCTTTAAAATCAAGCTAAAAACACAAAAATGCTTATAGTTTCCTTGGCCTATTAATCCTACTGTTTTATGCTGGTGAATCTAATTTCCTATTGTATCTTTGAGAGAAATTATTCATTTTATAAAGAAAAAAATCTACAGCATTTATCCAGCAGGAAAAGATAATGTTTAAAGAACACTGCATTATGGAGATGTTATGTGATTTTATAGATGAGCTACCCTATGTTTTTTCTGATGCTCTCACCACAGCTATTTCGTTACATTTAACAAATTAAAATAGTTAATTAGTTGAATGTTTAAAATTTAATTTTTAACTGAAAGCTGAAATTAATTTAATTATTTTAATATATCTGAATAGTTAATTTGTAAAGATATATTTATATGATTTTTGTATAATCTTTTATTTTATAGACAAAATTATTTTTAAGTAAGTATAATTCTAATTTTTTAATGAATTGTGAATTCTTATAGTTTTTCATTACAAAACTATTATAACCTTTTTTTGAAGATCAAATATTTTTTGAAAAATTAAAATAAATAATTTAATTAAAACAAATAATGTGATATTAAAAGAGATTTTTTTAAAAAAAATTGATATTAAATAGACAATAAATATTATATTATAATAATTATAGTAATAAATTATAAACTATATATCAAAACGCTACTTTAAATAATATATATAAGAAATAATAAATTTATTATTCAAATACTTCTAGTTTTTTGGTATATAAATACTTTCATTTCTATCAAACTAATAGATTAATCAAATAAGTTTTTTATACCAATTAATCAAATAAGTAATGACTTATAAAACAGACTGCTGATTCACATCCTTAAAAAAAAAAAAAAAAAAAAAAAACGGAACATAAGTTGGCAAAAGATGCTCCGTAGGCACTCCTCCCCTCCCCTCAAAGAAATAGTTCAATGTTTTGGTGGCAAGTGGCAACATCTGTTTCAAGCATTTGAGTTACCCTATCAACTTTCATGGCCCAAGAATCAATTTGTGGCCAAGAAGCGGTAGTTGTGGATTGGCCTTTCAAGGCCTACGTTATTTGCCAATATATGCATCTCAATTTTCATTCTCTGTTCATTTATTTCCCCACAAAAAAAATAAAAAATGTATAGATGAACTTCCATAATGCGTCTGCATAAAGTCAAGTGTGCATTTGATCTTCACATCTCGTTGTTGCTTTCCATCATTTTTTTTTTCAATAGAAACAAACAAATGTCTATGTGCAATCGAAGCTTATAGCTCATCACCTCTAATTTCCTACTCGTTATCATAGACTAATGCTAAAAATTCAAATTTTAGTAGTTACTAAGTTTAAGTATACTAAATTCAAATTATTATTATTATTATTATTATATATAAAGTCTACACTGAGATTATCGGATTGAAGACTCGTCTATTCATACAATAGAAAAATAATCTTACAAATATTATTAATAAGATATTTTGTCATATATATACTTTTATATACGGTTCTGTGATAGAAAACTTCAATCTATGGTTCTACGAGCCATTAATGCAAAAACCTCCTTTCATTTTTCTTTCAAGTTTGTGACTTTTTTATTTATGCAATATTATAATTAAATATATTTGGGCATGTTTATATCAATAAATTTAAGCAGATTCAACTAAAATAACACTATACCTTCAAAACAAAACTAAAATAACACTACTAGAATCATAATATTATTTATTGAGTTGCCTGAGTAAGATGTGAGTTATTATAAATTTGTTTGTCTTCGATAACTTACAAAATATGTTTGATGCAAAAACTTCATGCAATTTTACCTTCGATTTTTGGTCTGCACAAGTTTATAATTCCTTAAGAAGCTAGAGTATATTTCTCTTTAAAAAAAAGTATAGCTTGCCTTGGGTGTAATAAAAAGAACAGGAAAGAAGTATATTACGCATAAGGTTATTGGGAAAATTGATAACCACAGGATCAGGTTATATATGATATTATAATGTAAGAAGCTATCCTTATTCCACGTATGACGAAACTGTTAGAATCATAATATCATGAAGAATTTAACACAACCATTAGTATTATGAAGAATTCAAACAAGAGATTCTTGAATTTTGATTAGGAAAGAACAACTATCAACGATTTATGTGTTTGGTGAAAATTGTTACCATAGACATTTTATTGAAACGCTTATAATAGATTTTTAAATATTTATAATAAAAGTAATAAAATTTGTTATTATTCTTACCGGATTTGACAAAACCTTCTCATAGTGGTGTTTCTAACTTCTCAATGAACAAATGAACACTAGTGAGTATACTTGCAAAGACACCCCAATGCTCAAGTCAATGGTGTAGAAGTAAACAAGTATTATAATATAGATTGAATTAAGAGTTGATTTACCTGAACCTTAATAATTCTCTTTTATAGAGGTAAAATTGGATGATAAAATCTCAATTTCCCTTTTAAGAAAATATAAAATAGGAAAATATATGATTTTATCTTATATTTCCTCTAATAATAGATAATATTCAATTTTAGAGGATATCTCTATCTTTTTGGTAAAAGATAATATTTCCCTCTTACCTTAATTATCCACTAGATTCTCTAAATCTGAGTTGCCTGCTTGGTCGGTCACCGAGTACAAAGGCTTCTCAAGTTCGAGTAGTACATAAGTCTCTCAAGCTTTGAAGCTAGTTGTATGAGTTTTATATATAAAAAAAATAATTTAAAGTCCTCAACTCTGACTTCGCTATTGTCCAGTCAAGTTCGAGTGTTAATTATTGGTCTGGTTGTAGTCGAATATGAGAGCGATGTCCTCTTTGGCTAAGTTTTTTTAACTTAGTCATTAAGGGAATTGAATAGTTAGTGATGAGTCCAAATGGTTAAGAATTTAGAGCGACATCTTATCAATTGTTATGGTCATTTAGACACATTTAAAGCTTTCACACATCTTCAAGAAAGGCATGATGATTGTGTCCTTTGAAATTCAAAACATCATTGGGATACCCAAGGGTTTTGTCTATTCCCAGTCGTTGATCTATCTCCTCAAGGAAGGATCTTATGCGTCCTTTTGGCCACTAGAAGTTTCCAAAAGACTATAGAAAGATTGAGAAAGCTTTTCTTCTCTCACTCTTTTGCTTTTGTTCTTTCTTCTCCGGCCAAATTCCATATTCTTCGGTCATCTCTTTCTCCTCAATCTATTTTTCACAGTCACCCTATTGCCTTCCAGGTACACACTTTCTACCCTCCTTCTCTATTCATTATGTCTCATTCCAAAAAGGGTTCTATGCACTCCGTCAGGGGTAGGATGTTGTTGCCGGAGGTTGGCCCTATTGGTGAGATTTCAAATGATGATCCTTCTCAACGTCATGGCGGTTTTGATGTCTTAGTGACCAGGAATCTAGTATTCCCCTTGGTGGCACCACTGTAGTTGGTGGCATTGCTCATCTAGTCATCGACATTGTCGCCCCTGCTAGTGAGGGAGAGCCTCACCCAAACCCGTGGGCTCACTCCCTTCCTAGGGAGGAAGAGACCGAGTCCTCTCTACCCATTCCTCCTCATAATGTTATTGACCTAGACTCAGAGGCTAATGTTGTTCAAGTCTTGGTCCATCCTTAATTTATTCTTGCTCCTCCTAGAAAACGTAGTAAGGGTAGAAAGGAATTCCCTTTTATGACCCTTTTGGGCTACTCTTGGGTTCATGAGGAAGTCGGGTCCTATGAATGTAGTTTCCTTACTTATGAGTATATTACTGACTTCCTCGAGTCTGTCGAGTTCTATCACATCGAAGGATTGGATGTGATGGTCATCACGTCTTGTCTTGCTAATTTCTAGCAAGCATGTCTTTATGCGTGCTTATTTGGTTGGGACTCACTTTATGTATATGTATTCTACTCTCTTCTTGAGCCTATATCTTACCATCCCTTTTGATAAGTTTGACATAGATGTTCTTCGAGAACTTAATGTCGCCCTACCTAGTTGCATCTGAATGCTTAGGCAGCCATGTGTGCTTTCAGGGTTTTATGTGGCGAATTCTTTATTACATGTACCACTTCCAAACTCCTTTATTACTATAACGTGAAAGTAAAGAAAAAAGGGGTTTGGGTTTCTCTTATGGCATTCTTGGACAAGCATTTATCAACCCATATATAACCTCTTATAAAAATTTTAAGGATCATTTCTTCCAAGTTCGTCCCAGAGGCCAGGCCATGCCAATTAGTTTACTTTACAAGGGGCAACTTGTTTCCCTTTTTATTGGATTTCTTCCCCTAACAAGGATATCACAAAACCTGTGGTATACATGTAGAGGTGTTCATAGGTACGAGTCACCCATGAATCCGAATTGACCTAAATCGATCCGAACAGTTTGAGTTGGGTCATTTATGTATTTGGGTTAAAATCGAATCGAACCAATCCAAACTATTCATGTACGGGTTGGGTCACAGATTTAGATTTATAAATCCAATCAAAACCGAACTGAACCAATCAAAAGTTTTAGATTTGTTTGGTTTGGCTTTAAATACTGCTAATATTGAAACTCAGTGTATTAGAACTACAAGTGTTTGGACTACTAATATTGAAACTTTTTAAGGTATTACTTTCAAGTACATTGTTATTTGTTTCACCTTTTTTCATATTTATTTTTGCTTCCATGTTTATAATATTAATGGATCATATTTTATCCATTTATTTCAGTAAATCTGGTTGGAACAAATCTGATTGTAGCAAATCTGGTTGCAGCAAAGCTTATTGCAAGAAATTAGTTTGTAGGAAATAGTTATGATTCAAACTATTATAGTAAATCTCGTTGAAGAATATTTTGCTTTAATTTGTATTAGTCTATTTTAGAATATTTTGTTGATGATATTAAATGAATCGATTTTACTACTTTTAGACATTTGATAATATTGTTAATTATATTGGATATTTGGATGAATCATGATATAAAATAATAATTCTAAGAAAATAAAAGATCAAATTTAAATGGGTAACCCGTTGGCCCGAACCGAATCAAATCGTTCATGAATGAAATAGGTTGGGTTGAGTTTCAAAAAAAATTGTGAAAATCGAACAAAACCAAACTGATCAAATTTGATTGGGTTGGATTTTGAATTTGGCTAAAATTGGCCCGAACCGGCCCATGAACACCCCTATATACATGTCTCCCTCCGAGCAGAAAGATATGAGTGTACTTCATAAGTTTCCCATGGCTCTTCATTGTAAGACCCTAATGGACATGCCTTTCTCCAAAACTTCGACCATGAATTGGGATCATGAGTATTGTTTTGTTATTTTTTCTTTGCCAAGTTCTGACCCTGCTTTTCTTTTTTCAGGAATTATGGCCATGTTTGATTATCAATTCATCAAGAAGTCTTAGGCTGAGAAGGTTCAGGTCGACAAGGCCAAGGGAAAGCAATGGGATCGCATCGAAGATGACTAGGTTCCTCCTCCTCTTCCCATAAGTCCCACGGTGGGGGCCAAATGTTCTTACCGGATTTGGCAAAACCTTTTCATGGCGTCGTTCCTTCGTGAGCTTTTCCATGAACAGTGGTGGGGTGCACCTCCGAAAACAGTCTGACGCTCAAGTTAGCGGCAAACAAGTATACATGTATCAGAATGTAGGTTGGATTAAGAGTTGGTTTACGAAGCTTGATGATTTCCTTTTATAGAAGTGAAATTGGATGATAAAATCTCAATTTCCTTTTTAGATAATGTAAAATAGGAAAATATATGATTTTATCTTATCTTTCCTCTAATAACAGATAATATTCGATTTTAGAAGATATTTTTATCTTTCTAGTAGAAAATAGAATTTTTCTCTTACCTTAATTAAATCCATTAGATTCTCTAAATCCGAGTTGCCTGCTCAGCTGGTCATCGAATATAGAGGTTTACTGAGTTCAAATATTATAGTTATTTTATTCAAATTTTTTCATTGAAAAATATACAAAAGTGAAACTTACATTAGTTTAGGTTGCATAACCATACATATGAGAAAATGTAAGAATTTTTTGTGACAAAATGTATGTAACTAATTTGTTGTATGTTGATGTTTAGAAGACATTATTGGTACTAAATAAACGTTTTTCAAAATCTAACACACTTGTATATGTTTTATTTAGTATTAAAAATATTAAAATATTTTCATAATAATTCTATTTATGTATTTAAAGTTAAAAAATTGTGAATTTTACTTTTATTCAGTGTGTCTCACTTATGATTTTATAAGTTAATAAATTTTTTAACTAATAATAAATAGAAAAAAGTATATATATATATATATATTAACGGGAACTTTTTTCAAGCACCTATGGGGAAATGCTAGTAGGTTATGTAATTGAATAAATATTGCATAAATTTAGCTTAATTTTAAGAAAAAACTTTTTTTTTTTGGTTTTTTCCAATAAATATTTATAGAAAAATTTACACATGGGAGAAAAAATGCTGCCTGTATGGCCGTATCCTAATTAAGACGACATGTTGAAAATTATTACTATTATTTAAAAAAATAGAGGAATCTAAAATCTGAGGGTGGGTCCCACAGCGTGGCGCCATGCCAAAAACCGATGGAGAGCACTAGCAGTGGGATTGGGATAACGATTAACGAGCGGCTTCTTCAAAAACACACAAACGCAGACACACTACTCTTTGTCTCTGTTTTGTGTGTGTGCGAGAAATGGCGATGGCAATGGCGCTTCGCAGGCTTTCATCTTCAATTGATAAGCCTCTTCGCCCTCTCTTCAATGCGGGTTCCCTCTACTACAAGGTTCTTCCTCTCTCTCGGTCTCTTACTCTTACTCTTACTTCCTAGTTCCTGCTATGATCTTCATTCTCCACCAGTTTTTTATTCTTTTTTTTTTCGGCTTTTTGTAGTCGTCTTTGCCTGATGAAGCTGTTTACGACAAGGAGCGACCCGGAGTTACAGTAAGTCCATTGCTATGAACAATTTCACTTTCTTTCTAAAAGTTTCATTCATTCATGATTTGGTGAAGAAAATATTGCGCCTTTGCAGTGGCCGAAGCAGTTGAATGCTTCACTTGAGGTCGTTGATCCTGAGATTGCTGATATTATTGAGCTTGAGAAAGCTAGGCAATGGAAGGTATCTATAATTGTTTTATGGTCATGTATCAGGTGGTCCTTCCTTATTAATTTATAAGGAAAAAACGTGTTTTTAGTCTCAATACTTTTCGTTAAACTTTGTTTTAGTCTTTCTATTTTCAGATTGATGAATTTAGTTTTCTAACTTTTGAAAATAAGTAAACTCAGTCCTTCCTCAAATTTAAAGGTTTTTGACCGCCAGAAAATTGAAAGAGGGATTAAATTCACATATTTTATAAAATTGGGAGACTATAAATTTATCAATTTAAAAGTACAAAGACTAAAACCAAGTTTAACAAACAATACAAGGAAAAAAAAAACACATTTTTCTCTAATTTATATCTTAGGATTGAAATTTGAAATCAAGTCTATTAATAAAAGTTATGATGTATAGATTGACTTTTTTTGTTTTTGGGTGAACTGTGAAGGGGCTGGAACTGATACCGTCAGAGAATTTCACTTCTGTGTCTGTGATGCAAGCAGTTGGATCTGTGATGACCAACAAATACAGTGAGGGGTACCCTGGTGCAAGATATTATGGTGGAAATGAGTACGTCTCTCTCACTTTTTTCATCTACATGTGTTCATATTCAGGCTCCTCTAAAGTTACTAATTTAGAGAGTAAAACATGTAATTTTAGTTGATGAGAAAATCAATAATTGATATTAGGTGCACATGTGCAGTAAAAAAGAGTGCTTGCAAATAATTCACTTTCTAACGCCATTCTCTATTACTATTAGTTAAAATTTATTATAAACTACAAAATTTTGAGTAAAGCTCATCAAATAACAAGTAGAATCTACAAATCATGGATGTAATGGTTAATTTTCTTATCACTGGTATTACTAATTTTATCTTTACTTGCTTTAGAAGAGTGAAATCTGTCTTCATAACTAATCCAGGAGCACAATGATGTTTATTTAGTGGTTGGCATTTTGGATCTTATTCTTCACAGAATCCAAATTCGAAAAATTGTGGATCTTTCCTTTTCAGGTATATTGACATGGCTGAAACACTATGCCAAAAGCGTGCCCTGGAAGCGTTTAGATTGGATCCCGCTAAATGGGGAGGTAAACACACAAAGACAAATAAAATAGCGGCACAATAAAAAAATACCCTGCTTTATATATTTTTTGGGCTTTACTAGAATGTACTATTTTTCTCTTCTTGTTATTAGCATGCAAGTGAATGTGCCTATTCCTTGGGAGCTATTATTTGTTTATGAGCCATGGTACTAATTTTTCTACAGAACTCTGAACTTGTTTTATACATCCTAAGGTGGAATTAATCTAAGATTCAAGAGGTTGAAGTCTGACATTGGCTTTGCTGGTTAAATTTTGAAATAATCACTTAAGAGCTTTTTCAATGTCCTATAGATTCATTAAATTTTGAAATAAATTTTGTCCAAGTCTTCTGATATGCCACTGTTACCCCTTAATTGCAGTGAACGTGCAGCCTCTGTCAGGGTCTCCTGCAAATTTCCATGTCTACACTGCATTGCTTAAACCTCATGAAAGAATCATGGCACTTGATCTTCCTCATGGTGGCCATCTTTCTCATGGATATCAGGTACTTTTGAAGTTTGAACTTCCACCATTCATTTCATCTTATAATCAAATCTATAGTGTGTATATGGCTATTTAATAATTATTGTCTTTTTTATTTTGATATCTTTTCAAAGATTGAGTAGACCTTGGGGTCATTAATGAAAAATTATACTCGTTTAATATTGCTGCTATAACTACGCAGACTGATACCAAAAAGATATCTGCTGTCTCAATATTTTTTGAGACAATGCCATATAGATTGAACGAAAGTACGGGATACATTGACTATGACCAGGTATCATTGCAGGATATTTTTATCATGGTTGTGATGCTTTTAGCTACATTTCATTGATATTTTCATGTCACCCTTTTATGTCATCTTGTGGTTTTTGTGATGTGAAAATCTTGAAATGCAGATGGAGAAATCAGCAACACTCTTCAGGCCAAAATTAATTGTTGCTGGAGCTAGCGCTTATGCACGTCTGTATGATTATGAACGTGTACGCAAGGTAATATGCATTCACAAGTATACGGTATAGGATGATTTTATAAATAAATTGCATAGTAGAATTTTTTATTTTCACCTTTTACTTCGAATGCTGACCTCACCAAGTAGGATAAGACAGTTGTTTTTTTCCCCTTTTTTTCTTGGTGAAGGGATAAGGCTGTTGTTGTTGTACCTTTTACTTTGAATGATACTATGGAAGTCCCAAGGTTAAATTTGTGAAGCATGTTACAGGTTTGTGATAAACAGAAAGCTATATTATTGGCAGATATGGCACACATCAGTGGATTGGTTGCAGCTGGTGTCATCCCATCACCTTTTGATTATGCAGATGTAGTTACTACCACCACTCACAAGTCACTTCGGGGACCACGTGGAGCTATGATATTCTACAGAAAAGGCGTTAAAGAAATTAACAAACAAGGAAAAGAGGTAAGTATCCTGGAGAAAATAATTTGACATTTTTGTTTATTTTGATCTCTGTACTCTCGGATTTCATTCTGATCAATAGGATAGTTTGTGTTGTTTCCTACTTGAGTTGATGTAAATTCATAAATCATAACAGTTGTTCTTCTTGCAATTTGAAGCTATTGTATGACTATGAGGACAAAATCAACCAAGCTGTTTTCCCTGGACTGCAAGGGGGCCCTCACAACCACACTATTACTGGTTTAGCTGTTGCATTGAAGCAGGTACACAAGTGGAGATGATCATAATATGATAATTACTTTTATCAGTGTTTCAATAGTGACAGACTGAGATGGAAAGGATCTGTGACACTTTATGTTTTTCTTTATATTTTTGTATCCACTTACAGCTGCCAATGACAATCAAATGACTTTGTAGTAAGATTCTTCTTCTATCTTAGAATAATAATGTTTATATTAGGGGTTTGATTTGCTACGTGACCTAATTTGAGGATAACGTAGGTTACTTTCTGCAATCCGTAGAAACTTCAATATATGTCAAATGAGTGGGGTGAATAAGTCTTAAAATGAGCATAAGTTAGTAGCTTTAAAAGAGGAGTTAAAAGGTTCTCCACATTCTTTAAATAGCTTGGAAACCAGATTCACTGGAGCCATAACTTCTTTTTAACCTTTAAAATAATTGATATTGTGGAAATACTAGTATGTGCTCTGCATATATTTATTTATTATCGTATATATTTCTTTCTCTTTGTGTATGCAGGCCACAACTCCCGAATATAGAGCATATCAGGAACAAGTTCTCAGCAACAGTTTTAAATTTGCACAGGTACATTACAGAAGCGAACGTCTTTCCTGACTATTTTGGTTCTTAATCTGCAAAGTGGTTACTAATTTCTTTTTCATATACAAGAAGTTTTTTATACAAGAAATTAACTTCTTGTACCTAACACTGAAATTAAAATATGTCCCAGGCTCTAAGTGAGAGGGGCTATGAGCTGGTTTCTGGGGGAACTGAGAATCACCTGGTTTTGGTGAATCTGAAGAATAAGGTAATAGGAAATTGTTTTGGGAATTCATGTAAGCCTCAGTGGCTCTGAACAATAAATCATCTCATCTAATGCTGGTTGTTTGTATTTAGTCATAAAACTGACATGAATTATTAATATACTACTTACTGTTGTGGTTTCATTCAGGAGAAATTTTGTAACATCTTAAAAGGCATATATTATGTCAGATCAATAAAAGAAAGCAGTAATTTATTTCATTCTAAAGGATCAGTAAAATAGACTAATCTTTTTTATTATTATTATCATTATTTTTAAAAAAATGTGCAGGGTATTGATGGCTCCAGAGTTGAGAAGGTGTTGGAAGCAGTTCATATTGCAGCTAATAAAAACACTGTTCCTGGAGATGTGTCTGCCATGGTTCCTGGTGGCATCAGGATGGGTACAAGCTCTTTGTTGCTTCTATTATAATTTTTATGTTTTAATTCACTTACATGATTTCTCTTGTGGAATTCAGGAACCCCTGCTCTTACTTCTAGAGGATTTGTTGAGGAGGATTTTGTTAAGGTAGCAGAGTTCTTTGATGCAGCAGTGAAGTTGGCTGTGAAGATTAAGGGACAGAGCAAAGGTTCTTACTTCTTAGATCTTCATTATGCTTCCTGAGTTTGCGTTTGTTTCTTTATCTGAAAATGACTCATAAATTATTTTAACTTCTTTCTGTTGACTTGTTGGGTGCTTACTAAGCTAATATGTGGTTGATGTTGAAATTTTTTAATCAGGAACAAAGCTGAAGGACTTCTTGGCCACAATTCAATCATCTTCTACCTTTCAATCGGAGATAGCAAAGCTCCGCCATGATGTTGAGGACTATGCAAAACAATTTCCAACCATTGGTTTTGAGAAAGCTACCATGAAGTACAAGAATTGAGAAAAGAAATTTTTCCATTAGGCATGTGTTATTATTTACTTATTTTCTCATTAATTTATTCATTTTCCTTTGTCCCATATTTGTTGCTAACAAGGGGTAGCTAGCCACACAACTTCAAAATCGTGCACTAGAGACTTTGTTCTTGTTTCATTAGAAAAGCTTGTCTACGTTATATACTTATATTTCATTTCATAGTGTCCACTCAAAGCTTCAATTTATAGAAAAGGCCAAAGCAAATCTGGTGGAACTTTTAAAAACTGATATTTAAATGTGTGATATTTCGAAATCATTTTTCTTGTCCAAGAAAGCTTGCATTTGAGATTTCTACCATCAAATTTTCTCAATTAAGACATACAAATCCTAGTCTGATGTTCTCTAACAGATGTATTTTGCAATGTGACAGGTCATCCCGTGGTCTTACTGGCAAGCAATTCAACAAGATCAGTGTTCCTGATTCATGGTAGAGGATGATAACATATTTAAAAAGAAATGTCAAAAGCCTTTATATGTTGATGAATCCAGAAAATCTTGGTCGTTATGTTGAAATGTATAGATGCATATGTAATAAAGGCTTCAAATACCAAATTTCTTAAACAGATGATTGTTGAACCTATCCCCTATAATGGGGTTACAATCAATCATTAGTGGTTGTATCTGCTATAAATTCAACTAGACTCCTCCACTGCATAGAATCCCGCAGGATTCTGATATGAATTATTTTACCTTGATGATATTGTTGAAATATAAACTTGATTTGGGCCTAAATTAATTATTTGGTTCCTTGGACTTAGTTATTTTGGGCTTAAGTAATTATGGGTCATGTTTCTAGAGAATTCTTGTAGTGTTTGGAGTGTCTAGATATTTCTTATGGTTGTAATATTCTCTAGAATACTCTTTGGATCTCTAGAGTTGAGAACTCTCTAGAATTAGTGTGTCTAGAGTTCTCCTTAGAGTAGTATAAATAGAGATGTAATCCTACACATTTGTATCAAGCAAAAATACAAAGTTCTCTCCTCCATAAAGAATTCTCCTTCCTATCAAGTTTCTATTCAAAGTCTCCAATATTTCTAAACACTTTTCCTAAACATAAAAAGCCTTATTTCCAACAAAGTGGTAACAGAGCTTCAAGATCCTCAAAAGATGGCGAATGGAGGTTTTCCTTTCCAAATGCCAATGCTCACAAAGAACAACTATGATAATTGGAGTATCAAGATGAAGGCGCTACTAGGAGCTCAAGATGTGTGGGATATCGTAGAGAATGGCTTCGAGGAGCAAGATGAAGCCTCGCTAAGCCAAGGTGTAAAGGAGACGTTGAAGGAGTCAAGAAAGAGAGACAAGAAAGCTCTCTTTCTCATTTATCAATCGGTGGATGAAGATACATTTGAGAAGATATCCAACGCAACGACGGCCAAAGAAGCATGGGATAAGCTTCAAACTTGCAACAAAGGAGTTGAACAGGTAAAAAAGATTCGTCTTCAAAATCTTAGAGGTGACTTTGAGCGTTTGTTTATGGAGGATTCCGAGTCAATTTCTGATTATTTTTCTCGAGTATTGGCCGTAGTCAATCAACTTAAAAGAAATGGTGAAGATGTTGATGAGGTGAAGGTCATGGAAAAAATACTTCGAACTTTAAATCCAAGTTTTGACTTCATTGTTACCAACATTGAAGAAAACAAGGATTTAAAGACCATGACTATTGAGCAACTCATGGGTTCCTTACAAGCATACGAAGAAAAACAAAAGAGAAAAATTAAACAAAAGGAGGCTACGGAGCAACTACTACAACTCAACGTAAAGGAAGCAAACTATGCAAATTACAAGAGCCAAAGAGGACGAGGTCGCGGCCAAGATCGTGGACGTGGACGAGGACATGGAGGAGAAGGAAAAGGTGGTTACAACAACCACTCCAACAAATTCAACAATGGAGAAAGAAGTTGGAATCCACAAGTAACAAGAGGTCGTGGAAGAGGAAATTCATGGTTGAGGTATGACAAATCACAAATCAAGTGCTTCAATTGCAACAAGATTGGTCACTACGCATCCGAGTGTAGATTCTCAAAGAAGGTTGAAGAGAAAGCTAACTTTGTAGAAGAAAAAGGCAGAGAAGAAGAAACTTTGCTACTCGCGTGCCAAAACAAATTTGAAGAGAAAAGAAACAAGTGGTACCTCGACACCGGCGCAAGCAACCACATGTGCAGCGATCAAAGCATGTTTGTGGAGATCAATGAAGCGGCAACTGGCGATGTCTCATTTGGAGACGACTCAAAGATACCAATAAAAGGCAAAGGTAAAATTCTCATATGTTTGAAGAATGGGAGTCATGAATTCATATCCAATGTCTACTATGTGCCTAACATGAAGAATAATATTTTGAGCTTGGGACAATTATTAGAGAAAGGCTATGACATCCATTTGAAAGAACATAGTCTTTTCTTAAGAGATTGTAGACATAACTTGATTGCTAAGGTGCCTATGTCAAAGAATAGAATGTTCCTCTTGAACATTCAAAATGATGTGGCAAAGTGTCTCAAGGCTTGCTATACCGACTCTTCGTGGCTATGGCATCTACGATTCGGGCACCTCAACTTCGACGGTCTAGAACATTTAGCGAAGAAGGAGATGGTGAGAGGCTTGCCTAGCATCAACCACCCAGACCAACTTTGCGGAGGATGTCTAATTGGGAAGCAATTTCGTAAAAGTTTTCCAAAGGAATCAACAACAAGAGCAACAAAGCCGCTAGAGCTCATACACACCGATGTCTGTGGACCAATCAAACCCAATTCATTTGGTAAGAATAAGTACTTTCTCCTCTTTATTGATGATTATTCCAGAAAAACCTGGGTTTATTTCTCGAAGGAGAAATCAAAAGTGTTTGAAAACTTTAAGAAGTTCAAAGCCCTCGTGGAGAAAGAAAGTGGTCTTTCCATGAAGGCCATGAGATCTCATCAAGGAGGAGAGTTCACTTCAAATAAGTTCAACAAATATTGTGAAGACCATGGAATCCGTCGCCCACTGACAGTGCCAAGATCGCCACAACAAAATGGAGTAGCAGAGAGAAAGAACCGGACCGTACCTAACATGGTGCGAAGCATGCTCAAAAGTAAGAAGATGCCGAAGGAGTTTTGGGCTGAAGCAGTGGCATGTGCAGTTTACCTAACAAACCGTTCCCCAACAAGAAGCGTGCATGAGAAGACACTACAAGAAGCATGGAGTGGAAGGAAGCTTGGGATCTCTCACCTCAAAGTGTTTGGAAGCATTGCCTATACCCATGTTCCAGACAAAAAGAGGACAAAGCTCAATGATAAAAGTGAGGAGTACATGTTTGTGGGTTACGACTCAAGATCCAAGGGGTACAAGCTCTATAATCCAAATAGTAGAAAGATCGTCATAAGTCGCAACGTGGAGTTCGACGAAGAAGATTGTTGGGATTGGAGTGTTCAAGAAGATAAGTATGATTTTCTTCCTTATTTTGAAAAAGATGATGAAATTGAACAACCAATCATAGAGGAACATATTACACCACCTGCCTCACCGACACCAAGGCTGGATGAAACAAGTTCAAGTGAGAGGACACCGCGACTAAGAAGCATTGAAGAGATTTATGAGGTAACCAAAAACCTAAACGACATTAACCTCTTTTGTCTTTTTGGTGATTGTGAGCCTCTAAGCTATCAAGAAGCAGCGGAAAACATAAAGTGGAAAGACGCCATGGACGAAGAAATCAAGTCAATCACGAAGAATGATACGTGGGAACTTACTACACTTCCATGAGGACACAAAGCAATCGGAGTAAGATGGGTGTACAAGGCAAAGAAGAATGCTAAAGGAGATGTGGAGAGATACAAAGCAAGATTAGTGGCTAAAGGCTATAGTCAAAGACAAGGAATTGACTATGATGAGGTATTTGCTCCTGTTGCTCGTCTTGAAACTATTAGACTGATCATTTCTTTGGCAGCCCAAAATAAATGGAAGATCTATCAAATGGATGTAAAGTCAGCCTTCTTGAATGGTTTTCTCGAAGAAGAAGTATATATTGAGCAACCACTGGGCTATGAAGTAAAAGGGCAAGAAGAAAAAGTCTTGAGGTTGAAGAAGACGTTGTACGGTCTCAAGCAAGCACCGAGAGCTTGGAATGTTCGAATCGACAAGTACTTTCAAGACAAGAATTTCATCAAGTGTCCATATGAGCATGCACTCTATATCAAAGCGCAAAGTGGAGATATTTTGATTGTGTGTTTGTATGTAGATGACTTGATCTTTACAGGGAACAATCCAAGCATGTTCGAAGAGTTCAAGAAGGATATGTCAAATGAATTTGAGATGATGAATATGGAGCTCATGGCATATTATCTCGGCATCGAAGTAAAACAAGAAGACAACGGAATTTTCATCACCCAAGAAGGTTATGCCAAAGAAGTCCTTAAGAAGTTCAAGATGGATGACGCCAATCCAGTTGGCACCCCGATGGAATATGGCAACAAGTTGAGCAAGCATGAAAAAGAAGAGAATGTGGATCCAACTCTTTACAAAAGTTTGGTTGGAAGTTTACGTTACTTGACATGTACAAGGCCGGATATTCTGTATGCTGTAGGAGTAGTAAGTCGCTACATGGAAACTCCAACCACAACTCACTTCAAGGTGGCAAAGAGAATCCTTCAATACATCAAAGGTACAACAAACTTTGGCTTGCACTATTACTCTTCTGACAATTATAACATTGTTGGCTATAGTGATAGCGATTGGAGTGGAGACTTGGATGATAGAAAGAGCACTACTGGTTTTGTGTTCTTTATGGGAGATACTGCTTTCACTTGGATGTCAAAGAAGCAACCAATAGTCACACTATCAACTTGTGAAGCCGAGTATGTCGCTGCCACATCATGCGTTTGTCATGCAATTTAGCTAAGGAACTTGTTGAAAGAGTTAAAAATGCCACAAGAAGAACCTATGGAAATATGTGTTGACAATAAATCAGCACTCGCTTTGGCAAAGAATCCAGTCTTTCATGAAAGAAGTAAGCACATCGACACCCGTTACCATTTCATAAGAGAATGCATTGAGAAGAAGGAGGTAAAGTTGAAGTATGTGATGTCTCAAGATCAAGCTGCCGACATTTTCACAAAGCCACTCAAGTTGGAAACTTTCGTGAAGCTAAGGAGTATGCTTGGAGTCACAAATCAAGTTTAAGGGGGGATGTTGAAATATAAACTTGATTTGGGCCTAAATTAATTATTTGGTTCCTTGGACTTAGTTATTTTGGGCTTAAGTAATTATGGGTCATGTTTCTAGAGAATTCTTGTAGTGTTTGGAGTGTCTAGATATTTCTTATGGTTGTAATATTCTCTAGAATACTCTTTGGATCTCTAGAGTTGAGAACTCTCTAGAATTAGTGTGTCTAGAGTTCTCCTTAGAGTAGTATAAATAGAGATGTAATCGTACACATTTGTATCAAGCAAAAATACAAAGTTCTCTCCTCCATAAAGAATTCTCCTTCCTATCAAGTTTCTATTCAAAGTCTCCAATATTCCTAAACATTTTTCCTAAACATAAAAATCCTTATTTCCAACAGATATTCCTTACAATGGGCCAAAAATATTAGCCATATATGTCTTTTTAGGGAAAGCACACCACACAAATGGGTAAAAATAAAAATTGACAGAATTATTAGATTGACAAAAAGTAAACATGCCTGAAAATAGATTTGATGGGAAGTAAAGAGAAGTAAACAAACAAGTGAAGGAAAGATATAAGTGAAAATTATTAAAGAAATAGAAATGCAGCAATTGAAAGAGATGCGTGAAGTAAATGCTGAACCCGAACCACCAAGAAAAGTTTATGTCCAATTTTGTAAAACTCAATCAAAAGACACTGTTCCATCATTTTCAAAATCTGCAGATATCAAGACTTGCTGCATATTTAAAAGATCAACTTTGTTATCCAGGTGAGAAATAGCATTATATGATCACCCACATCAGATTGTTCAAATTCAATCTAAGTTTCAAAATATTACAACTATTTTGAACTCAACACTATTAACTATTCCTTTTAGAAAAATAAAGGCACAACTGCAACACAATGAAGACACTGAATCTGATATTGATGCTAAACTTTTATTGCAAGAACATCTCCATAAAAAAACTCGACAATTTCATAACACTAAAGTCGTAACTTTGAAAGAATAATATCAGCATGTCCATTGATTATAAATTATAATTAACGACCTTGAAGCTGTGATATACTGATCCTCAATCATACAGATGAACATGTTCCACAAAGATATAAATATAAGGACTCTAAACAGCCAATGATGATGAAATAAATATAGGTTGATCACAAAATAGTAAAAAAAACAGTCAAATAAGAATTACCAATCTCAAAACTATGCTAATTACTTCCTTAAGTCAGATCACAGACTGGAAATCCAGGTTCAGTATAAAATGTGTCCTTTGTGAATCAATAAAATTGAAATTAGCAGAGTGAACTCAAAGGTCAGAATCCTTTGTTAGAAAATAAAATTAAAAAAAAGAGAAATAAATAAGAAGCAAAATGGAAAGCCTTTAATTAAATGACAAAATAACAATAGCAAAATAAATTTAATTGACAGCACATGAATAATGCATTATAACATACAATAAGCACAAGGAAAAAAAATAAATTAGGGGAAGAAAGATATAGCCTGGGTTGAAGCGCGTAAACGCTACCCTTAGAGAGAAAACGCCCCCACTGGACGGGTAAGAAATTCTGATTGCGCTCCTCTCCCAAGATACGACAACCTGTTGGTTCCGATCGTGTGCAGAGAAAGGACCCCCAAACCTTATGAACACCAATGCTCTTACTCTCAAGAAATAAATTATTTTATAAGAGAAGAAATAGAAAATTTTGGGAGAAAGGGATGACACTGTAGCTCTGTCATCTTTTTAGAAAAGAGGAAAGAGAATATATAGGCACGTGTCACCTTAAGCAACAAACAAAATATGACCGTCGAAAACTAACCTACAGTTGTCAAAACAAATATAACAAACTAGTTGACTCATTAAAACAAAATCTTAAGAAAATCTAAAATAAATATTTTATTTTATAAAATAGAATTAATATATATTTATAAATTTTAAATTAAAACACAAATATTTACCAACATTCCCCCACATAATTTAAAATTTTAAAATATATTTTCTAGAAGATAATTTGTATAGAAACATGAGATAAAGAGCATGTGATATTGTATTTCGGTATAAGGAACCTTCCGGGTTTGAGCCTTATACCTAGTGTTTATGAACTTCCATCCGAGAAAAATATAGTGGCTTGATTGTCTTGAACTACATATTCTTTAACCGGATTTTAGTACACAACCCCTACAATATTGGCGTTCAATTAGGTTCTAATCAGTGGTAGCACGTTACACGGCCTTGCGCTTGTATCTTGTTTCATGAGTGTCACTAAGAGATTAGCCCATATCTCACAGTGGCGGCCCCACCACCACACTCACTAGGTGAATCCTCAAAGAGTGGGTTGTGACCCCACCCCTACAATAATTGTCATCGGATTCATTAAGAGGTATTTTTTTATACCAAAAATACACATATATAAATACCTCAACCTTAATATTGCCACAATTTATAATACAACTCGTCTTAGGAATGAGAAACGGAACAGCTCCGCCAAATTTCATTTTGGTGTACTTTAGTCAACAAACAATTTCGTTGTTACCCGTTGAACTACATTCATGGGATCACCAATCACACGGAGACGGGTGTCCATTGTTGTAACTAAATAATGGGCTTTAGTCCCATTCCCCTCGACGACTCAAGTACTTGTTGACGCGTCAACCCTTTTGTAAGCGAATCCGCAATATTATTTTCTGACCTGACAAAGTCAAGAGAAATGACACCATGAGAAATCAAATTTCTAATAGACTTATGTCTCACTCTTAAATGTCTTTTTTTTCATTAAAATTTTTGCTAGTAACTTTATATATAGCAACTTGACTATCACAATGCATTGGAATTGGAGGTATAGGCTTATTCAACAATGGCAGATCACATAACAAATTTTTAAGAAACTCAGCCTCACTAGTAGCAGTATCTAAAGCAATAATTTCTGCTTCCATAATAGAACGTGAAATAATAGTTTGTTTAGCAAATTTCCATGATACTCCACCACCAGCTAAAGTAAAAACATAACCATTTGTTGATTTTGTTTCATCAGAATCAGAAATCCAATTTGCATCACTAAACCCCTCAATTACTGCAGGAAAACATGTATAATGAATGTCATAATTGATGGTTCCTCTTAAGTATCTAAAAACTCTTTCTAATGCAATCCAATGAGAATGATCAGGATTATTAGTATACCTTCCAAATCTATCAACTGCATAAGCAATGTCAGGCCTAGAGAAGTTTGTGAAAGGCAACAAAGAATCGATAATTTGAGAATATTTATGTGAAGAAATTCCTTTACTCAAATTTTTCTTTAGCTTGATGGATGAGTCATAAGGAGTAGAAACAGGTTTCACATCAAAATAATTAAACTTCTTCAATAGCTTTTCAACATAGTGTGATTGGGTTAAAATCATGCCATCATTTTTCTTTATAAGCTTAATACACAAAATCACATCTACAGGACCAAGGTCCTTCATATCAAAATTTCTAGACAAGAAAGACTTCACATCATTTATGAATTGCATATTACTACCAAATATCAATATGTCATCCACATACAAACATAAAATGACACATCCATTATCATCAAATTGTTTCACATACACACATTTATCAGTATTATTGATTTGAAAACCATACGAAAGAACAACTTGATCAATTTTTTCGTCCCATTGCTTTGGAGCTTGTTTCAAACCATATAAAGATTTAACAAGTTTGCAAACTTTCTTTTCCTTCCCCGGTTCTACAAAGCCTTCAGGTTGGCTCATATAAATTTCTTCTTCTAATTCACCATTTAAAAAGGCAATTTTTACATCCATTTGATGAATTTCTAAATTAAAAACACAAGCAAGTGCAATTAAGACCCTAATGGTAGTAACTTTAGAAACATGAGAATATGTATGAAATAAATCTACACCTTCTATTTGTTTACACCCAATCACAACAAGTCTTGCCTTAAATTTTTCTATAGATCCATCAGTTCTTAATTTCTTTCGAAAAACCCACTTACAACCTATACTTTTACAACCAGGGGGAAGATCAGTAAGAAACCAAGTTTTATTATTTTTAAGAGAACTCATTTCATCATTAATAGCTTCTTTCCAAAAAGGTGCATCAATAGACCTCATGGCCTCACCATAAGTTTTAGGATCATCTTCAAGCAAAAAAGAGCAAAAGTCAGAACCAAAATCCTAAACTTTTTTAGATCTTTTACTCCTCCTAGGTTCAAACACAATGTCCTTATTAGTATTACTACAAGAAGACAAATTAGAACAAGAAGTATCACAAACAGATTTAGACAATTTATTTTTCAAAGGAAAAATATTTTCAAAGAAAGTAGCATCTCTAGATTCCATAATAGTACCATTAGAAATTTCAAACACTTCTGAATTAACTACCAAAAATCTATAAGTAGTACTATGCATAGAGTATCCAACAAAAACACAATCAACAGTTTTTTGTCCAATTTTCCTTTTCTTATTAATGGGGATGTTTACCTTTGCTAGACACCCCTATACTTCAAGATATTTCAGATTTAGTTCTCTTTTTCTCCATAGCTCATAAGAGGTTTTTTCAAAAATTTTATAAGGCACTCTATTAAGAATATGACATGCAGAATAAAAAGCTTCACCCCACATATTACTTGATAAACCAGAACTTACAAGCATAGCATTCACCATATCAAGCAATGTACGATTCTTTCTTTCCGCAATACCATTAGATTGAGGAGCATACGGAGGTGTCACTTCATGAATAATACCATGCATTTCACAAAAATTACTCATGTCTAAAGATGTGTATTCTCCACCTCTATCGGAACGTAAAATTTTAATTTTTCTTTCTAATTGATTTTCTACTTCTGTTTTATATACTTTGAACTTATCAAACAATTCACTTTTGTGATTAACTAAATACACATAATAATATTTGGAGAAATCATCAATAAAAGTAATAAAATATCTCTTACCACCACGTGTTAACACATCATTACTATCACATACATCACTATGAACCAATTCAAGCAAGTTAGTTTCTCTTTCAATACATGTAGTAAAACTTTTTCTAGGTTGCTTTGCTTGAATACATGTTTCACATTTTTGTTTTAAATCAATGGAAGCCTTAAGAATAAGATTAAGAGACATCATTCTTTTGATAGAATTCAAATTCACATGTCCAAGTCTAGCTTGCCACATATTAGAACATTCAACATTTGCAACAGAAGAAGAAATATTGGATATTTTATTAATAGACTGAGACATAAGACTTAACTTAAACAAACCATCACAAATGTAGTCTTTACCAATAAAATTACCATGTCTCATAATAACAACTCTATTGGATTCAAAAACAACCTTGTACCCTTGTTGGACTAACAAAGAAGTACTTATTAAATTTTTCCTGATATCAAAAATATGATAGACACAATCTAAAACAATAAAGTTTCCCGAAGATAGCTCTAGCTTCACTTGACCTTCTCCTAACACATGTGCCATACTCCCATTCCCCATGCTCACAGTACGTGTGCTTGATTCCTGATATAAAGAAAATAATTTTTTATCAGCACACACATGAACATTAGCCCCGGAGTCTATAAACCAATCATTTGAGTTAAAAACACAATTTAACTCAGGGCTAGTGACATGGTACCTGTCAGATGGGGAATCAGAGGCAACACTGGTGGTAACAACATTAGCCTGCGGTTTAGGGAAAAACGTGGGCTGGCGATGACATTGAAAACAATTCTTAGCCAAATGATTAGCTCGCCCACAAACAAAGCAAAA
Organism: Glycine soja; assembly: GCF_004193775.1. Classification (NCBI taxonomy): domain Eukaryota; kingdom Viridiplantae; phylum Streptophyta; class Magnoliopsida; order Fabales; family Fabaceae; genus Glycine; species Glycine soja. The sequence continues at coordinate 32,251,335 of NC_041019.1, forward strand.
AATTTCATTCCCCGAATTTTTATCCTTAGGCTTATTGGTTTTATTAAAAGCATTGTTCTTATTTTTAGAAAAGGAAGGCTTTCTACCAAATTTATTTTTGTTAAACCCATGCCTTTTGAAGGACTTAGAGAAAGGCTTGCTAGAGCTCTCAACAAGATAGGCCTTAGAATGAGAATCAGATTTTGGCAAGTGTTTTTGAGATGAACGATGTTTATCCTCAATGCGGAGACAGACAAGCAAATCATCAAAGGTAAAACTTTCATGTTTATGTTTCAAGCTTCGAGGAAAATCAGTCCACGAAGGAGGCAATTTTGATATCATGAAAGCCACAAGCATAATGTCAGGCAAAACGATTCCTTTCAATTTCATGTCATAAACAATGTTTTCAAATTCATGGATCTAATTTGAAATAGATTTTCCATCAATCATTTGAAACTCAATCATTTTTTCACAAGAGTAACGACTTAAACCTTTTTCAGCAGATCCATATTTCAATTCAAGTGCTTCCCATAACTCAACAGAAGTTTTGGTATGGCAAAAAATCTTATATATGTTATCAGCCAAAGCACTTAAAATGCGTCCATGACATAAAATATCTTTATCAGAAACATCATGCTTAATGGTTGCATCAGTTTGAACTATATCAGTAGAGAAAGTTGAAGTTTTTATTTCTCTTTTAGAAATCACAGAGTAATTCAGTAAGCCAGAATTTCATTTGTTGTTGCCAACAGAAAAAAATTTCACCCGTAAATTTTTCAGGCTTACTGGAAAGGGACTTAATCATATCCATGGCGGACATTTTGATAAAATTGAATGCTATTGCAGAAAAGACTGTGCAAGAAGAAAGTGAAACATAAATTTTTCTCTCTAAGACAGTTAGAAAATAAAATAAAATAAAAGAGAAATAAATAAGAAGCAAAATGCAAAGCCTTTAATTAAATAACAAAATAACAGTAGCAAAATAAATTTAATTGACAGCACATGAATAATGCATTATAACATACAATAAGCACAAGGAAAAAAAATAAATTAGAGAAAGAAAGATATAGCCTGGGTTGAAGCGCGTAAACGCTATCCTTAGAGAGAAAACGCCCCCACTGCACGGGTAAGAAATTCTGATTGCGCTCCTCTCCCAAGATACGACAACCCGTTGGTTCCGATCGTGTGCAGCAAAAGGATCCCCAAACCTTAAGAACACCAATGCTCTTACTCTCAAGAAATAAATTATTTTATAAGAGAAGAAATAAAAAAATTTTGGAGAAAGGAATGAGACTGTAGCTCTGCCATCTTTTTAGAAAGGAGGAAAGAGGATGTATAGGCACATGTCACCTTAAACAACAAACAAAATATGACCGTTGGAAACTAACCTACAATTGTCAAAACAAATATAACAAACTAATTAACTCATTAAAACAAAATCTTAAAAAAAATTAAAATAAATATTTTATTTTATAAAATAGAATTAATATATATTTATAAATTTTAAATTAAAACACAAATATTTACCAACATGTTTTCCTTAGTACTTGTATATTGTGCAGAAAAATGCTCACATATTTTCAAAATTCAATAGACCGAGACTAGAAATGAGTAAATTACTTCTCAGTTGAGATAAGGCTTACATATTTTAATAAAAAATTGAAGATAAGGCTTCTTTAAACCATAAGAGGACAGATCAAGAGAAAGGTGACCGTAACTTGCAAGGAGCCAAAAGTCTTGGGCACCAAAACAATGTTTCGTTGTTTTCTCTTTGAAGATATAGAGAAAACAGGAAAATATTTCCTATATACAAGTCATTCAAGTGTCAAAGGGACAGAGTCACTGATTTGTTGAAAACCATTGATTTGGACTTTAAAATGTGATTTTCATGCTTAGTAAAATAATCGGATTATGAAAATCAGTTTTTCTTTTCTTTTAAAAAAATCAGTTTGAAAAACAGTTCGATTCTTAAGATCATTTTAAAACTAATTCAAAATCAATGAAGTTAAAAACCGGTTTAGAATCAATTTTTTAAAATTAGTTCAATTTCAAACCGTTTTACCAAATCAGTTTTCATATTTGGATTTAAAAACCAAACCGATTTAACCGGTTCGGTCTGGTTTTTTACGCAAGCCGTTTTTTGCTCACCTCTCCTTGGGAGTGAGTCGTGTTTATTCTACGCTTATCCAAAAAAAGTTCTCTTATTCTCGTAGTGTTAAGATAGAAGCTTCTATGATCGTTCAGATCTTTGGATAATAAAAGAGGAGAGATTTTATATCATGAATTATTCTTTTAAGACCATTACTTTCAACACATCTTTCTAATGATCTTAAAACGTTGTATTTTGACAATTTTTCTTTTATAATGTCATCTCATATCTTTAACCACAAAAACCTCGAATGTCAATAATACCAGACACGAAAGCAGTACACTAAATCACAATGTTATTAACTATTTGTTATAGTGCCGCCATGACATTATATTGTGGCGATTTTTTATCCCTATGCTATATGCAATTTGTGGAGAAGGACCATTATGACGGCACCATAAGCCGCAATGGAATGTTGATATGGCAGAATTTTGGCCTTGTGCTTAGATAACCTTTTCAAATACATAGTCAAATTATAAAAGTGTGTTCTAAGGAGTTAAATTATAAAATTTTAAATTTGTACTTAGTATTATATCAAAATTAAGGAAGATACTTAATTATATTTTTAATTGAAGAGATATTATTTTTAAAAAATATTAAGTTTGTTCAAATTTATTTGGATTCTTCTTTCTATAAGTAATAATATTGACATAATACTTATATATGTATAAATTAAAAAAATATAACAAATATATATTGATAATTATTTAAATTTGAGTATTCATTTTTGTTACTGTAAATGCTATGTTTACATGCACTTAAATTTTTGTGTTTACAATTAATATTTTTAAATACTTTTATTGTAAAAATAAAAAATTTATTTTAAATTAATATTTTAATCATTTTGAAAATATTGGTTTCAGTCATGTGATATTAGTTTTTATTATTACTATTAACTACTTGTTCTTTGATTTTAATTTAATTACTTGTTAATTACTTTTTAAAGTTATTTAACTATAAGAATTTTTATATATTTGAGACTTTATATATTTTAATTTAATTATTAGTAGAATTATTTATCTATATAAGAATTATTATTTATCTATTAGACTTTGTATTAGACTTTGTATGTTCTCCTAATTTTTTTAGGTTAAATTACTCATTTGGTCCCTATAGTTTCATGATCTTACCTTTTTAGTTCCTATAGTTTGAAAATGGTGTTTTTAGTCCCGATAGTTTATATTTTAATTATCTTTTAATCATTGTAGTTTAAAAGTGTTCTTTTTAGTCCTTATAATTTATATTTTAATTCTCTTTTAGTCCCTATAGTTTAAAAGTGATATTTTTAGTCCCTATAATTTTCATTTTAATTACCTTTTATCCTTACTACAAAAAATATATATATAAATAATTATCTCCAAATTACCCAAACTTTGGAGCCAAAATTTCACTAATTATGATTAGTAAATTTTAGTTATGGTTCAGGCCACTAATCCAAGATCAATTCTAAGATTCTCCACTAAGTGTGCTTAGGTGTCATGAGGCATGAAAAGCATGAAGGACATGCACAAAGTGTGACTATATGATGTGGCAATGGGGTGTAGTAAGCAAATGCTCATCTTCCCCTCTAAAATTTAATTGGATTGGGCTTCTACCAATTCAATTAAATTTATTTCCAACCACACACATCAAATATCCACTTAGTGCATGTGAAATTACAAAACTACCCCTAATACAAAAACTAGTCTAGGTGCCCTAAAATACAAGGGTTGAAAAATCCTATATTTCTAGGGTACACTACCTACATTATGGAGCCATAAATACAAGGCCCAAAAATAATGAAACCTTAATCTAATATTTACAAAGATAAGTGGGCTCGTACTTAGCCCATGGGCCCGAAAACTACCCTAAGGCTCATAAGAACCTTAGGGCCTTCTCTTGCATCTCTGGCCTAATCTACTTGGAGTTTTCTATCCAATGCCCTTGCGGGGTAGGATTGCATCATTCCCTCCCCCTTGAAAAGGATTTGACCTCAAATCCTGAGGTTCTTGAAACTCTGGGCTTTTTTCCTCAACACCTGTAAAAAGAACAAAAACATATGTATTAGTGGTGTTTAGTATGTTGAAGTAAGGTAAGGTCTGAAAACTAATTTCTTGGGCATCTTCCCATGAAGGAACATGGTTCCTCACCAACTCAACGAGTGGTGCTACAAGTATAGAAAAATATGGGGCAAACCTTTTGTAAAAGTTTGTTAAGTCTTGGAAGCCCCAAATTTTTCTTACACTTGGTGAAGCGAGCCATTCAGGAATGACCTTTATTCTCTTAGGGTTCATGGGAACCCCTTGATCACAATTTCAAAAATTAAGAAAAGTAAAGCAATAGAACATACATTTTTCTGTATTTTCATGTTGATTATTCCTACCAAAAAGTATGACAAACCTAAGGTGTCCCATATGAGTGCCTAAGTTTGTATTGAAACTAAAAATAAGAACAAACCTACCTAATGAGTCCCTATGTACACAAATCATGAAGATGTTGGGTGCACGAGTGATTTTACAAAAGAGTGTTGCACCACCCAAAGCATTCATCACACCACCTATTTTAGGGATTTGGTGCCTAATAATACCTATTTTGGGCACCAACAAAGCACAAGGATTTAATCTCTTGCGAACCAAACCCTCATCCAACAACTCCTTTACTTGAGGAATAAACTCAAGCCTAAGAGATGTGGCAATGCTAACAAGTGTCTTTTTACAATGGAGAAAATGTGGAGGTTGTCTAAGAAGGGAAATTTCTTTAATATTTGTCTTTATTTCAAAATGTCTTTCCTTCTTAGCTAACCTCTTGGAGGAGACACTTACCTCCTTACACTCCTCCTTAACCATTAAAGGTTGTCCTTCTTCTTGGGGGTAGATCTCTTCACTAGATTCTTCCCCTTTTGCTTCTTCACTTTAACTAGAGGAAGGTGAAGTAGTAGCCTCATCTTGGCTACTATAAATGTCTTGGCCCCTCGTAATCATGGTTTTCTTGGTGGGGCATTGAGAAGTAATGTGTCCTCTTCCAAGACATTTAAAGCACTTCATGGAGCTAGTCTTCTCTTGCATACTAGCCTTAAGGGGTTGCTTTTCTATTGTCTTCCCCTTATCATCTTTGGGCTTAGAAGGTCTCACCCCTAAGATTCCTTGACCTTGGTCTTTCTTTGGATAAGAGTGAGAGCCATAAGATTTTGAAGTAGACTTCCTTTTAAGTTGTTGCTTTACCCTTATTTCCCAATCTAAATTAGCCTCTACATTGTCCTTCCCATGGAAGTATGGGAGTTTAATGTTAACCTCTTGAGACTTTCTTTCATTTTCTCTCCTATGGGAGTGAAGTCTAAGATGTGACCTATGCCTTCCTTCATAATAGTCACGAAGTTCTTCACTTAGGCTCTTGCAAGAGTTATGACTACTATAGGAGACATATTTTTCTCTTTTCATTTCTTTCATTATTTTTCTTCTTTCTTCCTCTCTTATTTTCTCTCTTTCATCTTGACTTATTTCTTCCACTCTTTTTTTACCTTTTTCTTTTCTCTCTTGTTTTTCTTTCCACAACTTAAGGGATCTCAACTCATCTAATATCTTATACAAGGGGTCCTTAGGAGTAGAACCCTCACCATTAACACTAGATGAAGAATGAAGACTCATGTTGGTTCCTAAGTTATGGTTCTTTCTTGTTGGGGGTTTGAAAAAAAGGTAAAAGAAACAATGGTTGAAACTAGCCAAAATAAACACTAGAAGAGGTGTGAAAGATAAAGTAAAAACTAATTGGTAAAAGGCAAGCTATCTAGGCGGTTTGACAATGGAGGGTAAAGGAAATAAGCTATGAAAGTAAGCAAGAAATTAAAGTGCAAGAAATGCAAACTAGGCGAATCCTAAGAGTGTTTGGATGACCTCATTTAAGGTTCCCAACAAAACACTCAATATCCTAAGGGAAAATTGCCTAAAATTATTACACACAAATGGAAGTAGGGTGACCTATTGGAGGCTCCCAACTTACTTCCAATGAAAGGCCTTTTTGTTACAAAATTTGAAAGCAAAACAAATTGCCAATTACAAAATTACAAAAATAAAGTCCTCAATTGTGGTGGCTATTCTCTCTTTAGTATTTCACTCAATTTGGAGTGCTTCTTAGTCCAATAGCTCTTAAGGTGGTTGGCCCCTTGCTTCTTGACTCAAATTCTTCAAGATATGGCACCAATCCTCCTTTCCAATTCCCTATATGGCAACTCACAAGCAAGGAAACAAAGAGACAAGCAATAACCAAAGACAAAAAAAAAATGAAATGAAAGCTAAACCAATAGAGTTTTAACAAGACAAGTTTCCAAGGATTATTCAACAATTAAAGCAATGAAAAACACAAAAAAGCAAGCTAGGACTCAAAGAGAAACCTAGAATGGCTCTAGAGTAGAGTAGAAAAACTCTAAAAAGAAGAGACTCAAGAAACCTCTAGTTTTGACACTTGTTTTCACAATAATTTTCAATTGAAATTTTAGAACTAGGATTGGTATAAAATAGGCACCAATTATAGAATAAATTTTGAGCCAAAACAACAAGCACACTTTCCTTTCACTTTTCTTTTTTTTTCCTGGACACTGATTTTTCTGCCAACTTGTGAGATATTTCTTCTTTTTTCCTTTAATCCAAATCGCTTGGTTCTTTTTTTATAATTTTGGTCCAGATGTCTAGAAAATTCAGTAAATGTTTCAGCTCAAAAAACGTAGTGACCAATTCCCAGTAATTTATACAAGTTCGTATGTTCAAGCTGCCAGCGCCAGCGATTTCAGCCTAAAAATCAAGAGGAGTGTTTATGTTGCTTAAGGCTTGGATAGTTACAATTTGTGTTTGCTTATGCTAAATTATCTTGAATAACACAATTAAAGAGAGCTTAAGACTTATTTTGATTCACAAATCCAGCCACAACTCAGCACCACAACTCAACTTCATCATAGGCATCATGTAGGAAACTTAGAAAGCAAAAAAAAAGTTCAAGAACAAGACTACTTCTAGGAATTGATTTAGAACATGTTATGAACTAAATAACATGCATGAATTAGACTCAAAATTCAAAAGATACGCTAAGAATGACAAGAATACATGAACAAATGTATCTAGAATTCAATCAACAAAATAAAATTCAACACAAACTTAGAACATAATGTGACAACTACTATGACTAAACATGACTCTAAGACAACATGGATTAAGTGATTTACACTTAGATTTTTGTGTTTTTTTTTCTAATCAATATTTTGGAACAAAATTTAGATCTAAAGGTTCAGCACAAGAATATTATGAATGAAAATTGATAGAACCTAAAATCAACACAAAAACAAGATTCAAGAGTAGATCTACAAAATTTGAACCATAGAAATGCAAGAACAAGTGTAGATCTAAGATTTAATCGGTTTTTTTTTTAATCTACTCTAAACAGCACCAAACCACAAGACAATGGAGGATATACATGGAGAATAAGATGAAGAACTAGGAATTAAAGACAATTCACCGAACAAAAAGATAGAGGAAGCAAAAGAACATCACCTAGATGAAGATGCTCTTGATACCACATGATGCAAGCTCCATTGGAGCTTGTAGGCCTAGGATCTTCTTCATCAATGGATTCCTTTGCTTCTTGGAAGATGAATGACAGCGGAATGGAGAAAGGAAGAGAGAGAGGAGACGCCACTTCAAGGAGAAGATGAGTCTAGAAGAAGCTTACCACCATAGGAGGCCATGGATAAGAGCATGGAGGAAGAAGGAGATGAATGAAGGGAGAGGGAGAGAAGAGCACGAAATTTTGTGCTCTAAATGAGCTTTGAAATCTGAAGTTTGATATTCAAATGATCAAAGTTGAAAAAAATGCACACACATGACCTCTATTTATAGCCTAAGTGTCACACAAAATTGGAGGAAAATTCAAATTTCACTTGAATTTGAAATTGAATTTGTGGAGCCAAACTTTGTAGCCAAAATTTCACTAATTATGATTAGTGAATTTTAGTTATGGTTCAGGCCACTAATCCAAGATCAATTCCAAGATTCTCCACTAAGTGTGCTTAGGTGTCATGAGGCATGAAAAGCATGAAGGACATGCACAAAGTGTGACTATATGATGTGGCAATGGGGTGTAGTAAGCAAATGCTCACCTCCCACATGCACAAAAATCTAAGTGTAAATCACTTAATCCATGTTGTCTTAGAGTCATGTTTAGTCATAGTAATTGTCACATTATGTTCTATGTTTGTGTTGAATTTTTATTTTTGTTGATTGAATGCTAGATACATTTGTTCATGTATTCTTGTCATTCTTAGCCTATCTTTTGAATTTTGAGTCTAATTCATGCATGTTATTTATTTCATAACATGTTCTAAATCAATTCCTAGAAGTAGTCTTGTTGTTGAACTCTTTTTTTTGTTTTCTAAGTTTCCTACATGATGCCTATGATGAAGTTGAGTTGTGGTGCTGAGTTGTGGCTGGATTTGTGAATAAAATAAGTCTTAAGCTCTCTTGAATTGTGTTATTCAAGATAATTAAGCATAAGCAAACACAAATTGTAACTATCCAAGCCTTAAGCAACATAAACATTACTCTTGATTTCTAGGTTGAAATCGCTGGTGCTGGCAGCTTGAACATACGAAATTGTATAAATTACTGGGAATTTGTCAGTAAGTTTTTTGAGCTGAAAGTTTTACTGAATTTTCTAGACATCTGGACCAAAATTATAAAAAAAGAACCAAGCGATTTGGATTAAAGAAAAAAATAATAAAAATCACACAAGTTGGCAGAAAAATCAGTGTCCAGGAAAAAAAAAGTGAAAGGGAAGTGTGCTTGTTGTTTTGGCTCAAAATTTGTTCTATAATTGGTGCCTATTTTATTCCAATCCTAGTTCTGAAATTTCAATTGAAAATTATTGTGAAAACAAGTGCCAAAACTAGAGGTTTCTTGTGTCTTTTTTTTTAGCTTTTCTACTCTACTCTAGAGCCATTCTAGGTTTCTTTGAGTCCTAGCTTGCTTTTTTGTGCTTTTCATTGCTTTAATTGTTGAATAATCCTTGAAAATTTTTCTTGTTAAAACTATATTGGTTTAGCTTTCATTTCATTTTTTTTTGTCTTTGGTTATTGCTTGTTTCTTTGTTTCCTTGCTTGAGTTGCCATATAGGGAATTGGAAAGGAGGATTGGTGCCATATCTTGAAGAATTTGAGTCAAGAAGCAAGGGGCCAACCACCTTAAGAGCTATTGGACTAAGAAGCACTCCAAATTGAGTGAAACACTAAATAGAGAATAGCCACCACAATTGAGGACTTTTTTCTTTGTAATTTTGTAATTGGCAATTTGCTTTGCTTTCAAATTTTGTAACAAAAAGGCCTTTCATTGGAAGTAAGTTGGGAGCCTCCGCTAGGTCACCCTACTTCCATTTGTGTGTAATAATTTTAGGCAATTTCCCCTTAGGATAGTGAGTGTTTTGTTGGGAATCTTAAATGAGGTCAACCAAACACTCTTAGGATCCGCCTAGTTTGCATTTCTTGCACTTTAATTTCTTGCTTACTTTCATAGCATATTTCCTTTACCTTCCATTGTCAAACCACCTAGATAGCTTGCCTTTTACTGTTCTTCACTGTTCTTCATCCGTTCTTCGTTCTTCAACCGATAAGTTTTCGAATCTGAGACTTTCAATTTATTTCTTGTTTTGTTGGCTTTCATCTTTATTTCGTTCACTTTCGGTTTTCTTTTCTTCCATTTTTAACGAGCTTTAACCGATCGTTTAAGTTGTTATCTCGCCTAACAAATGATAAAATGAATTTCAACCGATCATTTGCGTTGTAATCTCATTTAATCACTGTTAAAGCAAAATCTAACCGATCGTTCACACTGTAACCATGGTTAAACCAAAAAAAGGAAAAATAATAATAAAATAATCAAAATATCTTTAAATAAAATAATCAATCGGACGTTTTTCTTTGGAAGTTTCCTTGAATGAATTGACTAATAACCAAAGTGAAACTAAGGCTAAAATCAACTCACAAATCAAGCTTCGTCCGCAAAAGTCACTCAAAACCGTTTTAAGGTCCAACGCCTTAAACGGTCCTCTTTGCTTTTATCGGTTAACATGGACCGTTCAAAAGCATAAAATCAACACATAACTTTACCGCTTTTGCAAGAACTACGTAGGTCTGATTTCCTTATCGCAATTGAGGATACGTAGGAGCAAAATCCCCGCTTTTGTCGACCACCCCAAGAGATCATTAATGGTCCAACGCCTTAACGTTTCTCTACTTTCAAAAAACAAGAGATCGTTAATGGTCCAACGCCTTAATGTTTCTCTCCTTTCAAAATCAAAAGATCATTTAATGGTCCAACGCCTTAAATGACCTTTGTTCAATTAAAATCTATCTTGCGAAAAAAGATCAAAACAACTTAACCAACGTTTAGTTCTGAAAGAACTACGTAGGTCTGATTTCCTCATCGCAATTGAGGATACATAGGACTGAGGGAAACACCCTCGTCGACCACACCAAAATTAAAAACATGAAAAGCATGAAAACACAAAATGACATAAAAAGGGAAAATAAAACATTTTGAAGTCGTATTTGCACATTTGATTAAAGGTTGTCGTCCCTTGTGACGGACGCGTGGGGTGCTAATACCTTCCCCGTGCATAAATATAACTCCCGAACCTTTCACACTTAAAGTTCGTAGACCACACCTTTCTGGTTTTTCCGACGTTTTCCTCGAATAAACGTTGGTGGCGACTCCACGCATTTTCCTCCCTTGGAAGACGCACCCGTGAGCCCCACGTTGCTCTCCCGCCGAAGGGTAGGCTGCAACACTCATGATAGTCTAGCCTAATCCTGATCAAGCATGGTCCACAGATTCCTCTTGTTGGATTAAACTCGGCCAGGACCGCATTAAGACAAACATACAACAACTAGGTTACCGTACCCCGATCCCTCGTGATAATATGACAAACTAGCCCCGTCCTATCAAGTTCTAAGAATCAAACCAATTTCCACTATTGAATGATCCTAAAGAAACATATGCATGTACGTTATCAAGGAAAAAGCATGGTAGAATGAAGTTCTGATAGCACAGTGAATGCACAAAACATCATTAAATAGATAAAAAGATATTTACATCAAGTACCTATAAGGAAGATCCAACAGAGGATTTAGCTTTCCATAACTGGGAAGCTTCCTTTACAACAACGACAAGAGAAAGATGAAAGATTGCAGAAATACAAGTAATGGGGATGTCTCCTCCACCTCTAGGACCTCACAATCACTCACAAACTCATCTCAAGCTTTCAGGACGACTTCCTCTTCAAGTTCTGGCTCTGCAGATCTTCACACAACAAAATCTCTCAAACTCTCTGGAACTTGGACCTTTCTCTCTCTAAAACTCTCTAGACATGCAGAAGCTTCAAGAAAAGGCCAAACTCTCTCTCCAAAATCTGATTTCAGACATAAATAGGTGGCTTTGTTTGTGTTCGTGCACTTAGCGCAATTCTGAACCGCTTAGCACGCATTAGTGAATTTCGGCTTAGCGCAGCTTTTCTCACTCAATGGATGGACTGAAGCGGTGCACTTAGCGGGATGACCCTTTGCTCAGCGAACATGCACAACTCATCATTCTTCCAAATTCTTCCTCGCGCTTAGCCGATGAATGATGCGCTCAGCGGATGGCTCGCTAAGCCAGTAGATTGGCTTAGCGAGAGGGCGAAAATCAACACTTCAAAGCTTGCCTTATTATCCTGAAATTGAGAGAAAATGATTATTAAACACACAAAATGGAAGCGCTAAGTATTTATTATCTATCTTTAACAAAAAGTAATTACAACACTACAAAATAACCATAAATTGGAGGAGTTTGATACAATTTACACAAGTTTTATACACAAATGTTAGTCGTATTCACCAACTAATAGTTATTTAGTTCATAACATGTTCTAAATCAATTCCTAGAAGTAGTCTTGTTGAACATTTTTTTGTTTTCTAAGTTTCCTACATGATGCCTATGATGAAGTTGAGTTGTGGTGCTAAGTTGTGGCTGGATTGGTGAATCAAAATAAGTCTTAAGCTCTCTTGAATTGTGTTATTCAAGATAATTGAGCATAAGCAAACACAAATTGTAACTATCCAAGCCTTAAGCAACATAAACACTACTCTTGATTTCTAGGTTGAAATCGCTGGTGCTGCCAGCTTGAACATACAAACTTGTATAAATTACTGGAAATTGGTCACTTCGAATTTTGAGCTGAAATTTTTACTGAATTTTCTAGAAATCTGGAAAAAATTATAAAAAAAGAACCAAGCAATTTGAATTAAAGGAAAAAAATAATAAAAATCACACAAATTGGAAGAAAAATCAGTGTTCAGGAAAAAAAAGTGAAAGGGAAGTATGCTTGTTGTTTTGGCTCGAAATTTGTTCTATAATTGGTGCCTATTTTATACCAATATTAGTTCTAAAATTTAAATTGAAAATTAGTGTGAAAACAAGTTCCAAAGCTAGAGGTTTCTTCATTCTTTTTTTATATTTTTTTTACTCTACTCTAGAGCCATTCTAAGTTTCTCTTTGAGTCCTAGCTTGATTTTATGTGCTTTTCATCGCTTTAATTATTGAATAATACTTGGAAATTTGTCTTGTTAAAACTATTGGTTTAGATTTCATTTCATTTTTTTGGTCTTTGTTTATTCCTTGTCTCTTTGTTTCCTTGTTTGTGAGTTGTCATATAGAGAATAGGAAAGGAGCATTGGTGCCATACCTTGAAGAATTTGAGTCAAGAAGCAAGGGGAAAACCACCTTAAGAGTTATTGGACTAAGAAGCACTCCAAATTGAGTGAATCACTAAAGAGAGAACAATCACCAAAATTGAGGACCTTTTTGTAATTTTGTAATTGAAAATTTACTTACTTTCATTGCTTTCAAATTTTGTAACAAAAAGGCCTTTCATTGGAAGTAAGTTGGGAGCCTCCAATAGGTCACCCTACTTCAATTTTTGTGTAATAATTTTAGGCAATTTTCCCTTAGGATTGTGAGTGTTTTGTTTGGAACCTTAAATATGGTCATCCAAACACTCTTAGGATTCGCCTAGTTTACATTTCTTGCTTACTTTCATAGCTTATTTCCTTTACCTTCCATTGTCAAACCGCCTAGATAACTTGCCTTTTACTAATTAGTTTTTACCTTATTTTTCTCACCTCTTTTAGTGTTTATTTTGGCTAGTTTCAACCATAGTTTCTTTTACTTTTTGTTTTCAAACCCCCAACAAGAAAGAACCATAACTTAGGAACCAACATGAGTCTTCATTCTTCATCTAGTGTTAATAGTGAGGGTTCTATTCCTAAAGACCCCTTGTATAAGATATTAAATGAGTTGAGATCCCTTAAGTTGTGGAAAGAAAAACAAGAGAGAAAAGAAAAAGGAAAAAAAGAGTGGAAGAAATAAGTCAAGATGAAAGAGAGAAAATAAGAGAGGAAGAAAGAAGGAAAATACTAAAAGAGTTAAGAAAAGAAAAATATGCCTCCTATAGTAGTCATAACTCTTGCAAGAGCCTAAGTGAAGAACTTCATAACTATTGTGAAGGAAGGAATAGGTCAGATCTTAGACCTCGCTCCCATAGGAGAGAAAAGGAAAGAAAGCCTCAAGTGGCTAACATTAACCTCCCATACTTCCATGGGAAGGACAATGTAGAGGCTAACTTAGATTAGGAAATAAGGGTAGAGCAACAACTTAAAAGGAAGTCTACTTCAAAATCTTATGGCTCTCATTCTTATCCAATGAAATACCAAGGTCTAGGCATCTTAGGGGCAGCACCTTCTATGCCCAAAGATGATAAGGGGAAGACAATAGAAAAGCAACCCCCTAAGGCTAGTATGCAAGAAAAGACTAGCTCTATAAAGTGCTTTAAGTGTCTTGGAAGAGGACACATTACTTCTCAATGCCCCACCAAGAAAACCATGATTATGAGGAGCCAAGACATTTATAGTAGCCAAGATGAGGCTACTACTTCACCTTCCTCTAGTGAAAGTGAAGAAGCAAAAGGGGAAGAATCTAGTGAAGAAATCTATCCCCAACAAGAAGGACAACCTTTAATGGTTAAGGAAGAGTGTAAGGAGGTAAGTGTCTCCTCCAAGTGGTTAGCTAAGAAGGAAAGACATTTTGAAATAAAGACAAATATTAAAGAATTTCCCTTCTTAGACAACCTCGACATTTTCTCCTTTGTAAAGAGACACTTGTTAGCATTGCAATACCTCTTGGGCTTGAGTTTATTCCTCAAGTAAAGGAGTTGTTGGTGCCCGAAATAGGTATTATTAGGCACCAAATCCCTAAAATAGGTGATGTGATGAATGTTTTGAGTGGTGCAACCCTCTTTTGTAAAATCACTCGTACACCCAACATCTTCATGATTTGTGTACATAGGGATTCATTAGGTAGGTTTGTTCTTCTTTTTAGTTTCAATACAAACTTAGGTACTCATATGGGACACCTTAGGTTTGTCGTACTTTTTGGTAGGAATAATCAACATGAAAATACAGAAAATGTATGTTTTGTTGCATTACTTTTCTTAATTTTTTAAATAGTGATCAAGGGGTTCCCATGAACCCTAAGAAAATAAAGGTCATTCTTGAGTGGCCCACTCCACCAAGTATAAGAAAAATTTTGGGCTTCCATGACTTAACAAACTTTTACAAAAGGTTTGTCCCATATCTTTCTATACTTGTAGCACCACTCGTTGAGTTGGTGAGGAACCATATTCCTTCATGGAAAGAAGCCCAGGAAATGGGTTTTTAGACCTTACCTTACTTCAACATACCAAACACCACTAATATATATGTTTTTGTTCTTTTTACAGGTGTTGAGGAAAAAAGCCCAGAGTTTCAAGAACCTCGGGATTTGAGGTCAAATCCTTTTCAAGGGGGAGGGAATGATGCAATCCTACCCCACAAGGGGATTGTATAGAAGACTCCAAGTAGATTGGGCTAGAGATGCAAAAGAAGGCCCTATGGTTCTCATGAGCCCTAGGGTAGATTTCAGGCCCATGGGCTATGTATGAGTCCACTTATCTTTGTTCATATTAGATTAAGGTTTCATTATTTTTGGGACTTGTATTTAGGGCTTCATAATGTTGGTAGTGTACCCTAGAAATGTAGGATTTTTCAGCCTTTGTATTTTAGGGCACCTAGACTAGTTTTTGTATTAGGGGTAGTTTTGTAATTTCACATGCATTAAGTGAATATTTGATGTGTGTGTTGGAAAATAAATTTAATTGAATTGGGAGAAGTCCAATCCAATTAAATTTTAGAGAGGGAGGTGAGCATTTCCTTGCTACACCCCATTGCCGCATCATATAATCACACTTTGTGCATGTCCTTCATGCTTTACATGCCTCATGACACCTAAGCACACTTAGTGGAGAATCTTGGACTTGATATTGGATTAGTGGGCTGAACCATAACTAAAATTCACTAATCATAATTAGTGAAATTTTGGCTCCGAAATTTGGCTCCACAAATTCAATTTGAAATCCAAGTGAAATTTGAAATTCAAATTTCCCTCCAATTTTGTGTGACACTTAGGCTATAAATAGAGGTCATGTGTGTACATTTTTTTCAACTTTGATCATTTGAGAATTACACTTCAAATTTCAGACCCCTTTTGAGGCACAAAATTTCGTGCTCCTTCTCTCCCTCTCCCTCCTCTCATTTTCTCCTACCTTCAAGCTCTTATCCATGGCTTCCTATGGTGGTGAGCTTCTTCTTGACTCATTTCTCCTTGAAGTGACGTCTCCGATCATCTCCCTCTTCCTTCTCCTTTCCTCTGACATTTATTTTAAAGAAGCAAAGGAATCCATTGATGAAGAAGATCCAAGGCCTACAAGCTCCAAATGGAGCTACATCACAATGCACCACTCAAAGGGAACAAAATAAAGGGTACCAACAAGCTATCACGTGAACAAAGGTTGAAACTATTATCCTCATTCCCCCTAGTAAGGTATTGAAAAAGGAAAAATGTGAGAAACAAAAAAAAGAAAAAAAAGAGAGAGAAACAAAGTAAAGAAAAAATCAAAAATTGAGGACACAAGAAAGTATGTATGAAATTGAAAATCTGGGGTACCAAGGATTGGTAGGAAGTGAATGAAATGAATAGACTAATGTTTTCCTTCCTCTAAGTTACTTTGAAATATCTAGAAAAATCCATACTCCTTGTTAGCCAAGCCCTGTTACAAGCCAGTAAAGTCCTTAGTGATCTTGACATGCCTGTGATGTATTGATTAACTTGAGATCAAAGTCAAAGTTAAATTGTAGTGTTCTAAGATGAGAATTGAGTGAAACACTTACCCAAGCTAGATCATGAGCTTAAGAGCAAAACACTTAATGAGAGGACAAGTTGCTATGTGATTAGATTTGCAATGCCACTCTTGTTGCATGTTTTGAACTTTGCAAACAATTTGGTTGAGCTAAAAAGCTAAATGTGGGCACCACCCTTAGACAATTGAAGCACATGATTGTAACTTATCATTGTGAATCCTTGTTCTTATTTTTAGTCTAGTTTTATTTTAAATTTTTACTGGTCAGTTTGTTTTTAGTTCAGTCTTGATTGAGGACAAGCAAGGTTCCAAGTTTGGAGTGTTGATAAACGTCAAATTTACCATATTTTCATATGCAATTTGAGACTTTAGTATACTTTAGGCCTTGTTTTGAATCACATTCATTATGTTTTAAGGTTTTAATATATTTTAGATAGGAATTATGATTTTAGAAATTTTAAGTATGATTTTGTGAGTTTTTACAGAGAAATTGGACAATTTTAAAAGGTAGCCACACTTGAGCGAGGTATAGGCCATTCAAGCCAGCTCAAACGGAGGAGAAGATGAAATTTTATAGAGGGATATCTTGCTTAAGCAAGGAGCACGCCAGACAGCGCATCCATAAACTGAATTAATTCAAAACAAAAAAAATTATGGAGATATAGCTCAAAGATAAATGAATAAAATCACTTGGAAGATAATTGCAACAATTAAAACAAATTATATAAGCTAAAGAGATAATTTCCTTGTGTAGATTAAATTATTTTGTAAATTAAGGAGATTATTTGCCCCTATTAAACACATCCATGATTCTATAAATAGAGAGGCATAGGCAGCAACAACAAAAAACACCTCTACACACCACCCTTCACTAAAAAACCCTATTCGCTTCTCTCTTCTTGTATTTCATGAATGGCTAGTTTCTTTCTTAGCTAGGAGAGGAAAGGGTTGAACCCTATTTGATGTAATTTTCAAACATTAATATATTTTTTTAGTTCATTATTCAACTTCTATACTTAATTCTTTGTGAGCTTGCACACCTCATAGATGATTTTAGGAATTGACATGCACTTTGGTGAGTCTCGTTGAAACCCAAACTGAATCATATACTTAATTGGGGTTATCTCTAGGGACAGAATAATCTTGGTTAAGCCTTACTAATTCCCAAACAATAATGTTGTTTGCTTGTTTTGGTTTGCCAAGGGATTGGGAATCAAGACAAGTGATTTAGGGTCTATCACCTAAGGGATTATGGATATAATACATTAGTAAATTGGGGATGAATGATATAACGATGTACAAGTGTGACGAATTGCAACAAAGAGGGGGATTTCAAGTACAATCTTAGCATCTCAATGTTATTGTTTCCATCAATAATTAGTATCACGTCAAGAAGTAACTTCTTATCTTTCCTTTTAATTTCTGTTATTAAATTTTTAGCACATTAATCTCTCTAGAAAAATATATCTTTTATTTTCTATTTTGATTAGTTTTATTTTTAGGTAGATTAAAATATAAAAACGGAAAAATAATTTTATCGGAAAGTTCTTAATTTGAATATTCATCCTTCCACTATTCCCTTGGGGGACGACCTGAACTTCGGTTTAGTATTACAATTGGGATTCAGTTACGCTTCGCCGGCATAAATTTTAACGTAATTAAAACATTAACAGCCATCTTATATAACCTATCCGCCACCGCAAAGATGGAATCCATGTCATTCCTTGTTGCTAATGTTGCTAATGTTTTCTTTTCAAATAACAAGATTGATCATAAATGCATTCATCATTTAAAGCTGTCCAAAATATGGGAGTTTTACAAAATACATAGTGTCATCCAGAGCAAAGGTGTCCACAGTGGTGGCTTCAACCACATGTATACAATCATCAAATTCCTATACAACAGGTCTACCCATACAAAAACAAAAGAGTAAACCTAACAGTCAGTCCTAGATACACCCACCCTAAAAAATATATAAAACTAGTCCGAAGAGCTGTCCACTATGATGAAAAGTCTCCGCTGATCGCCATCTCTCTAGGGCCACTATCCTCCGTAGAGTTTGCCTCAGATTCCGACATGACCTCCTTGGGAGAATCCACCTCAGGGAGTGGGTCCTCATCACCCTCTAGAAAGTCAAGAGCATCCCCAGCAGGCTCGAGAGGTAGCTCCTCAAGATCCTCCTCAGGGTCTTCCTCGGACGACGTTACCTTAATCACTTGGACTGGCTCCACTAGACGGTATGGTGTAGGCGTGGGTAGTATCCACTCCATAGTACGCTGAAGCATGCGCACGGGTTCATCTGGATGCACCAAAGAAGTAGCCGTGAATCGAATCGTGCCTCGAAATCGGCACCTCGCGTTGCCTTCGAGGGTCTCCCAAGCTCCCTCTAGGCACTCCATCTCCACTCAATCATGGATTAGCTGCGCCGCCATTGCGATCTACAAGAAGGAAAAGGAAAGGGGTAGACTCTTTCACGAGAATCTAACTACGCCGCAACACAATGCGTCTCATGACCACTACATGCAAGTAAAAGGGGTATCTCAAGGCTTTTCATCCCTGGTAATCGATTACACAGCCTTGGTAATTGATTACCAGAGGCCAAACTCGAATCACACAGCTTCAGGACATGAAAACCTGAAAAAGGCACTGTGTAATCGATTACACATACCTGGTAATCGATTACCAGTGACCCATTCCTCTGTGTAATCGATTACACAGACTGGTAATCGATTACCAGAGGCCTCCACAACCTGCTGCCTTCATTTCTAAGCCTGGTAATCGATTACACCCCCTTGGTAATCGATTACCAGAAGCCCTCATAGCTTCCTGACCTCGTTTTCAAACCTGGTAATCGATTACACCCCGTGGTAATCGATTACCAAAGACCATCTTAGCCTCCTGTCTTCATTTCTAAGCCTTGTAATCGATTACCCACCATTGGTAATCGATTACCAGAGGCCATAACCCATATATCACACAAGATTCACAGCTGGCCAGCCACCACACAAGCCTCCTTGCTTTGTGGTCTTTGTTCCTTTTATCTGTTGACTGCCAGGAGCTCGCCTGCTTAGGTACATCACAGGTTCTCACTGACTGACTATGCCCGGGTTGGGTCGGGATTGGTCAAGCTTGGTTTTGGGCAATAGCACCCCACCTGACATCCCCAAGGTCTCCTGACCCCCGTGACATATCTCCAGGTACCACTTTGTGGTCAACGAATAAAAGCAGGAAGTTTCACCCTTCTACACTTCCTCATCTCAAGCTTGTAGGATTATGGGGTACCCATCACATGTGGTACTAGGTGGCGGTCGGGCGATGGTGCACAACAAGTTTTCCACATCCACGAATCGCGCATAAACCCACCATCCCCTGTTGCCCACCTCCAACTGAGCTCACGTACTCCCACGTAGCCCATATCCTCGTTTCTCTCAACACCGGGTCCCCATCAATCCTCCCAAGCTTCCCCAACATCCAAGTAATTCAACATTCAAACAGAACAAACTATCACAGCCAAGAAAACAGGGCAAAGGCAGAAAACTCTGCCCAAAGCACCAACCAAAATCACAACTTTTCTCACTTAAAGACCCCAGTAACAATTCCTTTGTTCCAGTTCGTTAACCGTTGGATCGACTCGAAAATTTTACTGGAAGTCTCTAGTACATAAGCCTACATTTTGACCGTTGGGATCTACTAGAAAACATCCACAACTCATTCTGCACTACTCTTTCCACAACCAGCAAATGCATAGCATTTTTCTGCACAAAGCCAAAATTCTGCTGTACCTATTTGACAGCAAAATTCTGCATAAGTGCAGATTTCGAAAACCACACTTCCCCTCATCCAATCTTGCCCAAATCCAATCCTACAAGTCCCAAATCATGTATCAATCATGTCTAAACCAAAGTCAAGCTTCAAAACACAGCAACACAAAATCTAGGTGTCCAAAACCCCTCAATTTAATGGATTTTCTAGGTTTGAGAAGTGAAATTGAGAATGAGGTAAATTTGAAGCAAACTCTCACCTCACACAAGTCCATAACATCAATTTAAACTTGTTCAAACTGGATTTACACCTAAAATTTCACCGAATCAAAATTTCACTCCTCAACACCCAAATTTACCCTAGAAATGGCTCTTTGTTCACTTTGGTCATTTGTTTTTCTCTCTAGCACAGCCCAAGCTTTCTCATAAGTCCTAAAAGACATTTTGAGCTAGGATTAACTCACTCTAACCTCCAAATACCACAGAATCCAGATTTAACCTTCCAACTCTCAAAGCCTCACTCTTTTTTCCACTCGTAACACCACATTCTCACTTTCTAACCCTAGGTTAATTCTACCCTTCATCTCTAACAGTTTTCCATAAGCAATTTCAGCACATGAACATCACGAGCATCATCATAAAAACCCTAAAACAGAATGGGTATGTTTAACTCATCCAAACATGGCAAGTTCAACATGCTTTCAACAAATTCCTTCACAAATAACTATCATGAAGCAGAAACTTAGCAAAACTACCCATCATATTTCCCGAAACCCCATACCCACGAAAATCAAGAGGGAAAGAAGTCCACCCAAACCTGAAATTTTGAAGTCCCACACGTAGAGACGCGCTTCACGACTCCAAAAATGCCCTCCTTTCGCGATTTGGAGCATAAATGGGCACTAAAGGTTGAAGCTTTGTTGGGCAACAATGGTGGAGGAAGAAGATGAGAAAGGAAACGTGAGAGAGAGAGGAAAAGGCTTCTGAAATTTTTGGGGCTGAGTGAGGAGAGAGAATACAGCTTTTTGGCTTTAAAAAGGGTTTTCTCTTTTTCTATTATTTTATTTAAGCTATGCCACATGTCTCCATTTGAGTGGAGCAAAAAGGGCCCACTTTCTCTTTTGATTGTGACCCATACTCAGCCACAAAAAGTGAGAAAAATATGACCTTTGAAACGCTAAAATCCTGCCTCGGTTTGCGTGCCGTTTCTCTGGTTCCAGTTCCTCGCGTTTCTCTGCGTTCGTCGGGGCCAGTTTTCGAATGTAGGCAATATATATATCAAAACGCTCAGAATAAAACCCCGAGCGTGGTTCAGAGGTTGGTTTTGTTAAGTTTTAAGTCGCACGCAAAACGATGATTTTTAGACTAATTAATTAAGAGTTAACCCATAACCTCCCAGTTATGGATTTGTCTTCCTTAATTAGCCTAACCCGCGTATCTTGCCCCCACTAATCCTACTTCTACCAAGAACATATATGCATATACACTGAATAATACTTATATATATATATATATATATATATATATATATATATAATCATTCAAAATACATCGTTTTCAAAAATTCCTGGTAGAAATTTCCAGGATGTCACACAGAATCTGTCTCTGCGTGTTTACCCACCCAGCTTGTTGTTCCTGAATGATAAAGGGCACAAAATCTGTCTCTGCGCGTTTACCCACTCAGCTTGTTGTTCCTGAATGATAAATGGCACAAAATCTATCTCTGCGCGTTTACCCACTCAGCTTGTTGTTCCCGAATGATAAAGGGCGCAAAATATGTCTTTGCGCGTTTACCCACTCAAGTTGTTGTTCCTGAATGATAAAGGGCGCAGAATCTGTCTCTGCACGTTTACCCACTCAAGTTGTTGTTCCTGAATGATAAAGGGCGCAAAATTCGTCTATGCGCGTTTACCACCCAACTTGCTATCATGCTTTGAGTCTTATAGATAGCAAAGGAAAGTTTTAAATGGATAACCACCCGGGTATCTCCGCATGTCACGTGACTCCAGTGTCAGTATGATAGAAATTGTCTGCGCGGAAGATGACGTAAATCTCCGTGTGT
Source organism: Glycine soja (assembly GCF_004193775.1). Classification (NCBI taxonomy): domain Eukaryota; kingdom Viridiplantae; phylum Streptophyta; class Magnoliopsida; order Fabales; family Fabaceae; genus Glycine; species Glycine soja. Next base: position 32,273,566 of record NC_041019.1, read on the forward strand.
CAACGGGGTCGTTGGCCGCGATTGACAAAGGGTGCAGAAGACAACGTTAGTCTCCGCATGCTATCATGCTTTGAATCTTAGAGATAGCAAATGAAAGTTTAAACGGATAACCACTCGGGTATCTCCGCATATCACGTGACTCCAGTGTCAGTATGAGAGAAATTGTCTACGCGGAAGATTACGTAAATCTCCGCGTGTCAACGGGCTTGTTGGTCGCGATTGACAAAGGGTGAAGAAGACGGTGTTAGTCTCTGCGTGCTATCATGCTTTGAGTCTTAGAGATAGCAAAAGAAAGTTGAAACGGATAACCACTCGGGTATCTCCGCATGTCACGTGACTCCAGTGTCAGTATGACAGAAATCGTCTGCGCGAAAGATGACGTAAATCTCCGCGTGTCAACGGGCTTGTTGGCCGCGATTGACAAAGGGTGCAGAAGACGACGTTAGTCTCCGCGTGCTATCATGCTTTGAGTCTTAGAGATAGCAAAAGAAAGTTTAAGAGAATAACCACTCGGGTATCTCCGCATGTCACGTGACTCCAGTGTCAGTATGACAGAAATTGTGGGGGCGACCGACAAAAGCGAGGCTCTTGCTCCTACGTATCCTCAATAAGGAACTCAGACCTACGTAGTTCTGGACAACTTGTGAGACTAAAAATAGTCTCAGTGTTTTCTTCACTAAAATCCAAACATGCTTTAGTAAAGAGAGAAAACTTCCAACTAATCAGAGCAACATATGCTTTTTGGATGAAAAACAATGTGTCTACCGGGGAAGGGGAGTATGCTGATGAAATCTTCTCATAACCACAAATGAGATTTTGGATGTTAGCATTTCGTTTCTAAATGACCATTTAGAGGTAACACTGGGTTCAACAAAAATAGAAGAAAAACACTCAAAGTGTATCAATCTCACATAGGTAAGTGTTTCATCCTATTTTCGAACCATAGATATGCCATGACTTGATTTTGCAAATTATTTCCTATCAAATCAAAGATTACATGCGTGATCATGGATCAGTAGGACTTTTTCTTGGGAATGGTGTTTTTTTGTGGGAATTTTTGGCTTTGAATGTTCTTTGCCTTTTCCTTTTCTGTTTTTTGTTTAGCGCGAGGCGAACAAGTCACCGACGCACAGGATTTTGGTTGGCAATCAAAGAGAGAGGACCACTTTAGGTCGTGGTTTCCTTTCTTTTCATGTTTTCTTGGTGACAAATCTGTGTTTTTTAGATATTGTCTGGTCCAAAGACCTTTCTGTATATTTCTTCTGTTTTCTTCCGATCTTTGATCGAGAATTTTCTTTCCTTTTTTTGCTTTCTCGCACTCTTCGATTGGGAATTTTCTCTTTTTGCTTTCTTCCGATTCTTTGATCGAGAACTTTCTTTTTTTATTTTCTTTTCTTTCTTTGTTTTTGTTTTCTTTTGAGGACAAGGTTTATGGTGAATTGGGATTTTGGCTCAAGGCTTGTAGAACGGCTGGACATGATATATGTCAGGGTTTGGTTCGGTTCAAGGATAAAAGGGGATGTCCTACATTATTTCCCTAACACAAATGCAACAATGATGATTTGGAAATTGTATGAAAAACTAGTCATGCATGCACCTATGCGGACACTCAAGTGTCAAACTTTTGGTCGTGTGATGCTAGGGCTCATAATTCATTTTCTCTATTTTAGTCAACCCCGTATTTCCAAAATATGTTCGCTTATCAATTTGTGCATTCATCCGAGTCTATTTTGGGTGTCCGGAAAAACATTCACAGCATCCACCCTCCAGGCGTACATACACATTTTTCAAAAACTAGCCATGATCAGCAAAAAAAATTTCAAATAAAAGTTGGAAATTATCGCTTTTCACGAGCATGTTGTTTTTAGCGAGACAACCTTTTTTTCCTATTATTTTCTTTTTTCCTTCCTTCTTTTTCTTTTTTTTAGTTATTTATCATTTGTTCATTTCCTCTCTCTTATTTCTTTCTTTTTTTTTTCTCTTTTTCTCTCTGAAAATGTCATGTGGATGAGGGCGCACACTACCTACTCACGTCTAACCACGAGGTGAACGAGAAACACACGAAAATGGTAAGTCGCAAAACGGTGACGAAATAACTGAGAGCCATAACGCCGAAAATTTCTAACAGAAACGAGCAATAATGATAGTAATGTTAGTAACCATATGAACAAAACAGAAAATAGTAATGTCTACAACAATATGGGCAATAACAGAAAACGTTAATAGCAAACTAAACAAACAAAAAAAATAGATATGTCAAAAAATGCGGTGACCTCGGTCACGTGGCTCCGCTTCCTCTCATGAAGCCGAGTAAATCTGTCATCTCCTCATCCATGCGGGTGTCCTCTGCACCGTCGGGAGCTCCTGCAGGTGCCTCCTCTGTCTGGTCCTCAGGCCAATCTCCGGGCCATGCGAGCTCAGCCCTAAACTGATCTAGAGTAGGGCACACAAAAGGAGCGAAACCCTGGCTCTGCTGACTGAGGCTGAGCTGGTAGAGACACTCATGGATCTGCACCTGCCCCCTGTGGTTGGCCGCCTGCTGGCGAACCAAGTGCTGAAAATACCGCTCCATGCCGAATGACCCAGCTGGATCAGCCTGATGAGATGGTGGCAGTGCGTCAGCGGCCTGCGGTGCATCACCCTGCGCCTGTCTAGGCGTGCAATACTTCTCAATGAAGGCCCAGGTGATCGGCGATCGAATCACCTTGCTAGGTGTGACGGGAACCCCGAACGACTGGCAGAGACCCGTGATCAACGCTGGAAACCGTAGGGCCCTGTTAGATTTATCTGGGTCTAGAGGGTGCCTGGTAGGTGGCATACCTGCAAATAAATAAATGGCGTCAGTGATCAACTGAGCCACATGGACGCTCATCCGTGTCAGGATGGCATACACCAGCTGACACTTCGGCAGAGGGAGGTTGGAGTTATGATCGCTGGGCATGATGTTGCTGAGCAGCAACGTCATCCACGTCTGGGTCAAGGTAGTCATGCTGGTGCGTATGATCCGCACCCGTCTCCCGGCAACGGTCCGGGCAAAATCCTGACCCGGTATACATAATAGCTGGGCAATGGCCTCCTCGTGAAATCCGTCGGCCCGGTTCCTTCTCTGACTATACTCGCACTCTTGGCCCTCCTCTAATACTAGCGGGTCTCCCAAGAACTGGCTAAGGGCATCTACATCAAAAGGAATCCACTGGCCCCTTACCCATGACCGCATGTCCCGTACACCCTCCTCCGTGGGCCAAGCATTAGCATAAAACTCTAGGACTACATCTGGGTCAAACTTGGCCATGGGAGTGACCAGCGACGTCCAATGCCGACGAGCTATCTCTTCCTGGAAATCTGTGTACTCATCGTCCTTGAGCTGGACGCGTCTCTCTCGGTGGAATGACCATCCCTTGATGGCCTCGAAACGCTGCTGGTGCTCAGCGCTCCTGAAACGATGGATGTCGAACTCGGGAGTGGCACTAGTCCCTTCAGCCGCGGCGTCCTTCCTAGATCTCTTTGCGGAAAGCTTTCTTGGAGCCATTTCCTATGAGGACAAACATTTGGAAAGTTAGTTTACAAGAAAACGCTTATTTTAAAGCAAAAACGACATGCTAATCTTTCCGATTTAGAACAAACTTGTGCACACATTTCCTTAATGTAAAACATTTATGAACGTGCATATGCATAAAATATCCTACTATTTATATCAACATACAAGGATATTCAAAACATTCTAGTTACCACACATATATATATTTTTTGGGAAGAATACGTATACACATTCTCAAGGTATTGTGTCAAAATTACATATGTTCATATCCTAAGTATTTTGCTACCACAAACTACCTACACACATTTGAAATATTTCATTAACATACTAATTTTTTGTTGTTTCATTCACATTTATTTATACATATATGCACATTGGAGAGCCAATCTCACGTCATGCACACACTTGCATTTGAAAAGGAACTTTCATGCCATCTATATACACTTGAGGGGCAATTCCACATTATATATTCATTTGGGAAGCATCCTCGTGCCATTTTTGACATGGGTACATTTTTTTGAAAGGATCCTTATGCTACCTATCCACAAATATACATATTTTGAAAGGCATTTTTACGCTACCTATCCTACGCATACAGATTTTTGAAATGCATTATTTGCTATTCATTCACACTTTGCAAGGTATTTTTATGCCATATATCCACACACTTTGCAACGTATTTTTATGCCATATATATTCACATATATACATACCGTTGAAAGGTATTTTCCATGCTACCTAGGTGCAAGGTATTCCTCATGGGGCAGCCAAGTTTAAATTCTAATAAAAACCTCTCAAACATGTCCTAATATTCATGCCTTTTTACATTCAAAACCAAAATTTAGATTCCTAGGCATAAGTCATGCTTCCTTGCATTGAAATTAAAAGCTTGGGTTCCTAGGCCTAGAATTGCATTCGGGCACTCATTTTAAACCCTTCATGTTGTCCCTATATATATAAAACAGTCCCACAATCCCAAGCTTACAAAACCATGCTCATATGTCATTGAAGCATTTCACCGAGCACTTGGTGGGCGCATGTTTAGGCATGAATAGGTTGAAAATCTTCACGAAATCACCCACAGAAACGTTACGGAAATGTTACGAAAGAGCCTCGACTTGGATTTTCTTCACAGAAACAAAATTTTTCACTAATTTCAAGTGATCTCGAATTACCAGGAGGGTTGAACATTTTTTCCCTTCACTTCTCCCCCTATTTATAGGAAAATAGGGGAGAAGCTTGCCACCCAGCTCGCCCAGGCGAGCTAGGTTGCTTCCTGCAGAAGCAACCGCCTTCTGGAGGAATATTCTGGAAGGCCCAAGTGGGCCTAGTTGCTATTTGCACCCCCATTTTTACTAAATACACCCCTTGCTCTTTTTTGGTGATTTTTTTCGTATCGTTACGAAACTTTACGAATTTCGTAACGATGTTTGTCTTCTTTCCGTAATGTTATGAAACCTTACGAATTACGTAATCATCCCTTTTTTGCCTTCCGGAACGTTACGGAACTTTACGGATTGCGCACTAACACTTCCTTTTAATTTCCGGCATGTCACGGAAATTCACGAATTGCCTAACGATGGGTGCCAAGTACCTCGAAGTGGTCAAACGAGGGTCGCATCCCAACAACGGATGGTCCCCGGACAAAATTAGGTATGACACTCCCCTATTTAGTTTTTTACTAAATTAAGCAAAGGGTTGTCCATCTTGCATCAAAGTAGCCCTTATCCCCACATTGGATGCATCACATTCGATTTCAAAAGATTTTGCAAAATTAGGCAATGCAAGAATAGGTGCATGAGTAAATTTTTATTTGAATGCAGTGAATGCATGCTCTGGTCCCTCCCCCCCACCCTTCCCCATTTAAACCTCATATTTTTCTTAACAATTTCATTAAGAGGTGCAGCCAAAGTGCTAAAATCTTTAACAAACCTCTTATAGAAACTAGCTAAGCCATTAAAGCTTCTTACTTCACTTGCATTTTTTGGGGTTGGCCACTCTTGAATTGCTTTCACCTTCTCTTGGTCAACCTACACTCCTTGTGAGCTAACAAAAAAACCAAGAAAAACTACATGGTCCATATAGAACACACATTTTTCCATGTTAGCATACAATTTCTCTTGCTTAAGAGCTTCTAAAACACACCTCAATTGCACAAAATGATCATCATAGGATTTGTTATAAATCAGAATATAATCACAATAAACTTCGACAGACTTTCCTAGAAATTCCCTCAATACATGGTTCATAAGACGCATGAAAGTACTAGGTGCATTTGTAAGCCCAAAAGGCATAACTAACCACTCATACAAGCAATATTTTGTCTTAAAGGCAATTTCCCATTCATCCCTTTCTCTAATCCTGATTTCATGATATCCACTTTTTAGATCAATTTTAGAGAAGACACAAGCACCATGAAATTCATCCAATCTAGGAACGAGATGCCTATACTTCACCGTGATGTTATTGATGGCTCTATAGCCCATGCACATCCTCCAAGTTCCATCTTTATTAGGCACTAGAATGATCGAAACTACACATGGACTTAAGCTTTCTTGTACCCACCCCTTTTGCATCAAGTCTTCAACTTGCTTTTGAATCTCCTTGGTTTCTTGGGTATTACTCCTATAGGCTAGCTTATTAGGCAATGAAGCTCCTGGAATGAGATCAATTTGATGTTTTATGCCTCTTAGAAGAGGTAGACCATGAGACACCTCTTTGGGAAAGACATTATCAAATACCTATAGCAAAGAAAAAAAAACTCATTTGGAAGAGAGTTAGTAGGACCTGCAACCTTTAAAATTACTATTTTTACTCAAAAGTAAGACCATATAATTTTTCAAATACATATCTTTTTTCACCTTTTTTCTTTTATAAACATATTTGATGCTTTCCTCTCTTTCTTTCTCTCTTCCACTCTTTCTTTCCTTTTGTTTCACTCTTGTCATACCCTAATTTCGTCCGGGGACCTTTGCTTGATGACATGCGACCTTTCTTTGGTCCTTGTGAGGTGCTTGGTACCCATCATTAGGCAATTTGTGAAATTCCAAGACATGCCGAAAAACCAAAAAAATATTGATGCACAATTCGTAAGTTTCCGTGACACACCGGAAATCAAATGGAAGCATCGTTGCATAATTAAGTGAGGTTCCGTAACATTCCGTAAGTCAAAAAGGGGATGATTATGTAATCCGCAAGGTTCCGTAACATTACGGAAAGAAAACGAGTATCGTTACAAAATTCGTAAGTTTCCGTAAATTTACGAAAAAAGAATCACCAAAAAAAGCAGAGGGGGGTGTACTTAGTAAAAATGGGGGTGCAAATAGCACCCAGGCCCACTTGGGCCCTCCAGAATATTCCTCCAGAAGGCTGTTGCTTCTGGAGGAAGCAACCTGGCTCGCCTGGGCGAGCTGAGCTCGCCTGGGCGAGCTGGGCGGCAACCACCTCCCCTATTTTGCTATAAATAGGGGAGGAAGTGAAGAAGAAAAGGGTCCAGCCCCTTTGGCACTTCTCTCTCTTTCGAATTTGCTTGGAAAAATCGTTTCCGTGAAGAAAATCTAAGCCGAGGCGCTTCCGAAACGTTTCCGTAACGTTTTCCGTGAGGAATTTCGCAAAGGTTTCAACCGTTCTTCGACGTTCTTCATCCGTTCTTCATCGTTCTTCGATCTTCAACGGGTAAGTACCTCGAACCAAGCTTTTCGATTCATTCTATGTACCCGTAGTGGTCCACATTGTGTTTCGTGCATTTTTATTCTCGTTTTGTTTACTTTTTATACCCCCTCTTGACGTGCTTAAGCCATTTTACTTAAGTCATTTCTCGCTTAACTTAAAAATAAAATAAATTTCCACCGAACGTTTGAATTGTATTATCCGTTAACTTCGGTTGAAATAAATTCCGACCGTTCGATCGTGCCGTAACCACGTTGGAAATCAAAAAAGAGGTAAAAAAATAATATAATAATAAAAAAAAACATCTTTTAGTAAAATAAAGCGGAAAATCAATCGGATGTTTTCTCTTTGGGATTTCTCATTCTTAATCGAATTGATTAATAACTAAAGTGAAACTAAGGCTAAAATCAACTCGCCTAGTCAAGCTCGTCCACAAAAATAGGCTTTTTAAGTTTGTCATTTCAATTTCTCACTAAGTAAAATGGATCATTTTTTAAGGTCCAATGCCTTAAGATGATCACCTCTTAAGCAAAAAGAGAATCACTTGATAAGAAAGAACTACGTAGGTCTGAGTTCCTCATTGAGGATACGTAGGAGCAAAAGCCCCGCTTTTGTCGACCACCCCAAGAGATCGTTAATGGTCCAAATGCCTTAACGTTTCTCTCCTTTCAAAAACAAGAGATCGTTAATGGTCCAACGCCTTAACGTTTCTCCCCTTTCAAAATCAAAAGACCATTTAATGGTTCAACACCTTAAATGACCTTTTGTTCAATAAAAACATATTTTGCAAAAAAAAACAAAAACAACTTAACCAAACACTTTGTTCCGAAAGAACTACGTAGGTCTGATTTCCTCATCGCAATTGAGGAATACGTAGGAGCAAAGGGAAACACCCTTGTCGACCACAAAAAAGAAAAAAATATAAAAAGGGTATAAAGGATATAAGAACATAAAAGGGAACATAAAAATCAAAGTCATGTTTGCACATTCGATTAAAGGCTGCCGTCCCTTGGGACGGACGTATGGGGTGCTAATACCTTCCCCGTGCGTAAATACAACTCCCGAACCTTTCACTTAAAAGTTCGTAGATCGCGTCTTTTCCGGTTTTTCCGACGTTTTCCTCGAATAAACGTTGGTGGCGACTCCGCGCGTATTCCTTTCGTGGAACACGCATCCCGCGAGTCTCGCGTCGCCCTCCCGCCGAAGGGTAGGTTGCGACAGTTGGCGACTCCACTGGGGACGGTTTTTAGAGAGTTAGGCCATTTAATCTTGTGCAATGTTTTACCGTGACTTATCCCTTTGTTGATTTCCCTTCATTATGTTCTTGTGTATATAAACTCTTTGTGGCTTTTAGTGCGTTTTAAAATGTATGCATGAGGTAAATATTTATTCATTTGATGCACACAAACACCAACACTATTTGCACACACTGTGAGTGAAAAAGGGCCCTATACCCGGGTTCATGGGAACATAAGGAGTGGAGGTGAATCTGTGATCATGCTAGGTCTCCGACTTGCTTGATTACAGTGAACCCTCATCTAGAGCTTTTCTCTTTGAAAACTTATTGTTGCTAGTAGTCCCTACTGCTGCAATGTGTTCTTCGAAGGGGATGATACCTCTAGATACCATCAAGAGAGATATGACTACCTTGGGGATTATTACTAAAAGCCTAGTTAGCTCTTTCCCTTATAGGTCCCTTAAATAGGGGCACGGAGCAAACACGTTGCGTGCCATTTTTCACACTGCCATGCATAAGTATCATATACCCTTTTGCTTATATTTGTTTGTGAATATTGTCATACTATGTACATCCCCGTGTTGTGCCTTTCGCATATTCATCATGCGTAGGTTTCGTCTTTGATCCCCTCACTTTAGCAAACCAACGAAGGGTCCGTGTCACCATTTTAAATACATATGTTGGGGCACTTTGCTACCCCTAGACGTTGTATCTAAGAAGGAGACAGTTTCTCGGGCTCCCGTATTCGTAAATTGCATCTGTGTCATATGCATTTCTTCATGCATTCATCCATTCCACCCATGATAGATGTCGGAGTTTTGATTGCACTAGATTTTATTTCACTTTAGTAAAACATGGGATCAAGTCAAAAGCCTTCGTTTAAAAAGAGGTTTTATCAAGTCAAAATCAAGAGCTTAGAGGTCACCAGTTTACGAAAGTTGGGGCAATTAATGGGTCAACTTCAACGGCAAGCCTTCCGCAAAGCCTATGGTAAGCATTTGGGACCTAGCTAGGGTAGAAGTCTCCATGGAACCAATTGCCTCCCTCGCCCAGTATTATGATCAGCCGTTGAGGTGCTTCATCTTTGGGGACTTCCAGCTATCACCAATGGTGGAAGAATTTGAAGAGATCCTAGGATGTCCTCTAGGGGGAAGGAAACCATACCTCTTCTCAGGGTTCTACCCCTCATTAGCCAGAATTTCTAAAAAGTCCAAATCTCGGCGCAGGAATTAGACCGCCAAAGGCAAGTCGAAAATGGGGTGGTCGGAATACCGAGAAAATATTTGGAGGTAAAAGCAAGAATCTTGGCAGATAAAGGCGAGTGGACCCCATTCATAGATATTCTCACACTGTTGATTTTCGAGGGAGTCCTCTTTCCAAATGTGGATGGGTTGGTGGACCTGGCAGCGATTGACGTTTTTCTCGCCTATCATAACCACAAGGAAAGTCCGGTTGTCACTATGCTAGCCGACCTATATGACACCTTCGACCGAAGATGTGAAGAAAGCAATGCAAGGATTGTTTGCTGTACTCCAGCTCTCTATGTGGGGCTGGTTTCACACCTTTTTCTCCAAGAAGGTAGGCCCGTCTATCCGCTACAAGGTTACCGCTCGTGCGTCGAAAAAGGAAAGGCGAATTGGGACCAACTCTTGGCTAGCATGGGGGGCGTCTGTTAATTGGTTCCCTCGCTAGAAGGAAGGAAGAATCAGGATTCTATCTTCATGCGAAGGATGTCCCATGAGAGGAGTGCCATCAGACGAAAGCATCACGCCTTTCATCGCACGAGGTTTCAGTGACCACAACGCGAGGGTACTCCAAGGAGTTCGCAAGGCATGGGATGCGGCGTGAAGAAAGGACAGAGAGCTTAGGGGAAGCAGTAATGGGATCATCGGCGGCTATCATAAGTGGCTGAGAGTCCGAACACAAGGACTGGATTGGCTCCCAAATCTAAAGACTGTGAGAGACGATGAGGTTAAAGCTTCGGAAGAAAGTGATGAGGTACAAGCCCTAAAGGCAGAGCTTGAAAGAGCCTGGGTAGTCGAAGAGAAGTTCAAGTCCATAGCCATCAAAGTCTGAAAAGAGTATGATGAACTAAGGGATGTCAATATGGCCACCGATGAAGCCTTGGAATGAGAAACCAAGAAGGCCCGAAAGGAAGAACACGACCAAAGCAAAGTTTTGAGGGGCTTTATAGGGCAGCAATAGTGAGCTCAAGCTCCGAAGAGGTGAAAGGAATCATCACGGGTCAAAGGCATGATCTTGAAGGTTTGCCTTAGGTCGAAAAGAAATTTGTCCCAACAGTTAAGCGAGACTGAAGGGAATATGTGGGCCATCATCGATAAGTGCAAAGAGAAGCTAAATCTAGCGGCGACTCACGAGCAAAGGCTAGAGGATGAGTACGCCAAGATATCAGTAGAAAGGGAAGCAAGGGAAAGGGTAATTGATTCATTGCACCAAGAGGCAACAATGTGGACGGACCGATTTGCTCTTACTTTGAATAGGAGTCAAGAACTTCCCCGATTGCTAGCCAAGGCCAAAGCAGTGGCGGACACCTACTCCGCCCCCGAGGAGATCCACAGACTTCTCAGCTATTGTCAGCATATGATAGACTTAATGGACCATATGATTAGAAACCGCTAGGAAGTTTGTATTGTCGCTCAGATCTTGACTAGTTATAACTTTTTGAAAAAAATGAGTTTATCCCACGTTTTTACTCCAAAAATCAGTGCGAATCAAGTCACTCCCACATTTTATCTCTAGCATGCATTGTATGTTGGTCTCGTCCTTTGTCACGGGAAGCCGGAAGGTCCATATCACCTTCTTAATTGTACACATGGGGCACTGCGCCCCCAAATGTGCAAGTAAGAAGAGATAATTTTCCGGGCTCTCGTGTCCGTAAAATGCATTCATATCATGCATCGCATAAACATCTCTTCATAATATCATAATGAACATATCGTTCCTGCATTTGTCCGTTATCATATTCCAGCCTCACATTTTGCATGAGTCATTGCATCATCATATGCGTTCAACATACTTTTTGTTTGCTCATACATGATCCTTGTATTTTCCTCTACAAAACAAAAACAAAAAAAAGGGAAGTACGAAAATTCACGCTGCATTCTTAGTTGCATATATTCGGTACCATGAGCCAACCATGTTGGGATCATAAACCCATTTCACTTAAAAACAAAATGATTGAACATGGTACCTAATGCATGTTTAACTAAGAAAGGATGTTTCTTCGGGCATCTCAATTTCATAATTACATTTTCCATGCATAGCTTAAAGTATGCCCGAGTCATTCATCCCTATGAGATGTTGTTGAAGTATTGGCGATCAGAATTGCCATTCCTTGGATTACGGGGTTGAACCAAGCTCATGCTTTTACAAAAAGGTTCATCAAGTCAAGTTGAAATATGGAAGTAACCGTCTTCAAAATTGAGGCAAAAGATGAATCGAGTCACATCACTGCTTCGTCTACTGCCAAACATATTTAGGATTATTGATGTCCTTGTTACTTCCAGTTTCACCTTGACAGAGATGTCATGGACCATGTTGAAAATCTAAATTGATTCAACCCCATATCTTGCGTAAAAATTCGCAATACTTCAACTATACATCATTCGCATGCATCCATGCTTTTCATTGGTTGCATTGCTCGTTGCATTCTTTCCTTGAAAAATAAAATAAAATGAACTTAATCATTGTTATAAAAAAGAAAGGGACACGCTTTACGATGCCCTTACCGAACTCGTGCTAGAGCTAGAGTAATGGGTGAAGTAGAGGAGATACAAGAGAAGATGAAGGCCGACATGGAGGCCATTAAAGAGAAAATGGCCACAATGATGGAGGCCATGATGAGCGTGAAGAAGATAATGGAAGCCAATGCGGTTGCAATTGCTGCTACCAGCGTTGTTGCTAAGGTGAACCCGACGTCCCCATCCGGCCTCAAGCAAATGAATCATCCAACCTCAAATATGGTAGGCAAAGATTTAGGAAGTACGGGCGGCCCCCATGATGTGCAAATTCAAAACGAGCACGCCTTCCCGTCATATGGCTTGCCTCTCAACTATACGCCACCCAATGTGGCGTACACTCCCAATAAGAATGTCAATAACTCCACTCCTATACCCATTGAAAGCCAGCAACCCCAAACTGATCATGCACATGTCTCTTAAACCGTGGAAGAGACCCATGAAATTCCCCATCACAATCTAGCCGACTTCGAGCCTTGGCTCGGATATACCACTGAAGGGCAAGCAGTTGGTGGTATACCCCTACAAAACCCTTTGGAGGGCCCTCAGTATCACCCACAACTGCACCTCTTGCATTCCACAGCGGTTAAAAACCCTCATGACTATGGCAGGAATGGGAAAGTTGGATCATCTAGAGGAAAGGCTCAGGGCCATTGAAAGAGGTGAAGATTATGCCTTTGCTAACCTAGAAGAGTTGTTCCTAATACCCAAACATGGTCATTCCCAAGTTCAAGGTGCCGGACTTTGGCAAGTACAAGGGGACTACTCGCTCCAAGAACCATCTAAAGATGTACTGTCGGAAGATGGGGGCATACGCAAAAGATGAGAAACTGCTGATACATTTTTCCTGAGAAAGTCTTACTAGGACAACTGTTGCCTGGTATACTAACTTAGGAACCTTCTTGAGTCCATTCTTGGAAGGACCTAATGGTTGCCTTCATTAGGCAGTGTCAGTACATTTCTGATATGGCTCCGGATAGGATGCAACTACAAAAAGTGTGCAAAAAGGGGGCACGAATCTTTCAAAGAATACGCCCAAAGATGGGGAGACTTGGCAACTCAAGTAGCACCCCCAAAAACAGAGAAAGAGATTATCATAATGATAGTAGACACGTGACCGGTGTTCTACTATGGAAAAAATGGTGGGTTACACACCTTCAAGTTTTACAGATTTGGTCTTCGCCAGCAAAAAGATCGAAGTGGATCCGAAAAGAGGCAAATTTGATCATCCTACTAGGACGACTGAGAAAACTGGGGCAAATGAAGAGGGTGAGAAAGAGGGAGAAACCCATGCTGTGACTACCATTCCTATACGGCCAAGTTTCCCACCAACCCAACAATGTCATTACTCAACCAATAACAAACCTCCTCCTTACCCCACCACCCAGTTATCCACAAAGGCCATCCCTAAATCAACCACAAAGTCTGTCTACCGCACTTCCAATGACGAAGACCACCTTTAGCACAAACCAAAAAAAAAAACACCAACAAAAAGGAATTTTGCAGCAAAAAGCTTGTAGGGTTCACCCCAAATTCCGTTGTCATATGCTAAACTTGATCCCATATCTACTTGATAATTCAATGGTATCCATAACCCTAGCCAAGGTTCATCAACCTCCATTTCTCCGAGAATACGACTCGAACGCAACGTGTGCTTGTCACGGAGAAGCCCCGGGGCGTTCCATTGAGCATTGTAGGGCTCTGAAGTGTAGGGTGCGAGGTCTAATTGATGCTGGCTGAAATTTGAGGAGAATCGTGTGTAAATCCTGACATTGACAAGAGATGCCACACATGGGGCAATTTTGAAAGCTCTTGTTAGATGTCTCTAATGACTCACCAGGATTTTCAACTTTCACCGGAATGTGGGTGTAAGCCATTGGTCTGTTTGCTCAAGCAACCTGCGCTCCTGAGTGTTGACTTCCAAGACCGTTCAATCAGAGATTACTCATCTTGCACGTTGGTGGGGGTGCCGTAAAACAACGAGCAAAGTTCAAAACAAATAAGTTTCAAAATAAAAAATAAAAAGGCATTTGATTGATTGTGTTTTCAAGTAAAAATATAGACGTTCATGTGACCTCATTTTGTCTTTTTAGAGAGAAGTGAGTTATCAAGAATAGGATGTTGGACAAATGGCCTCAGTTACCTTAAGAAAAAGGGGGGTTGAATTAAGATGCAAAGACTATTCCCCAATTGAACTATCAATCTCTCTTTTCGAATTAACAATGCACACAGGGATAACCCTTCCCTTGTGTTCAGGAATCCTCTACAACAAGAGACCCACGGTCTCTTAATCCCTTTTCAGAAATAAGAAGAAGAGAAGAAGAGATCTCTCTTAAAAGAGGTAGATTGTAAAATGAAGATCAATCAAAAATTCCTTATTGAATATGCAAGTGTTTGACCAAGGAATCTTTTTGAGAGGATAAGACATTTCAGTTCAGAAAAACTCTTGATTTTTCAAGAGGATAAAACTGTTTGGGAAATGAAAACTCTCTTTAAAACATTTGAATGGCCATTCATAAAACATTTGAATAGATATGTCTCTTGGAAATTATTTTCTGAAAATCCCCTCTGGTAATCAATTACAAGACTTATGTAATCGATTACAGGTTTTAAAAAAAATTTGAATTAAAACATTTTCAAACTGCTAGTAATCGATTACCAGAGAGCAAATCTCAATTTGAAAGGATAGAATTCCTTGGTCAAACCTTTTGCTTCTTCAATTTGGAAACTTCTTCCTAAAGATTCTAAGAGATCAAACTTGATCATATATCTCGACTTTCTTGGATTCTTGTCTTGAATAAAACTTGGAAGCACTTGATCCTTTGGCATCATCAAAACATCAAAACATCTTGCTTCTACATAGGAGTCATTAGACTTAATCCATCAACTGAAAGATCCTTCAACTATTTCTCGTCCTTGGAAAATTCTTTTTGTAAGAATCAACTGCTTCTTTCATTCTTCCTCACTACGAGGTTGTGAAAACAAGACAACAATTGGTACCTCTAAGCCCTACACTGGGGCAATGAAAGGCACCATGCATAAACCTCAAACGAACCTAGGGGCAGATTTCAAGTTCTCACCCAATAGGTTCCTTGCTACAAGGTCGTGACGAAAGACAATGATTGTACCTCAAAGCCTTACACTGGGGCAATGAAAGGCACCATGCAAAAAAACTCAAGCGAACCTAGGGGCAGATTAGAAGTTCTCACCCAATAGGTTCCCAGCTACAAGGTCATGATGAAAGATAACAATTGGTACCTCAAAGCCTTACACTAGGGCAATAAGGGGCATCATGCATGAGCCTCAAGTGAACATAGGGGCAGATCAAAAGTCCTCACCTGTCGATGTTTTTAAACAAGAAAAAAAAGGGGGAGACAAACCCTGGAATTTCAATAGATTGATTAAACGTCAAACGGCTCTATTGCCGTCACTCCAAAATGGTCAAGTGACTAAGTCAAACAGAACATACACTTTGAGGGAGTTCCCAGAGAGATTTGCAAAAGATAGGATAAGGTCGCATGAATTATCACCTCTTTCAAAAGGACAGTCAATCTATGTTTTCCAAAAAAAATCAAATCAAAATCAAAATCACAAAATAGGGAAAGAATGTCATGAACATTGTACAACTTTCCATTACATTGCATTGTTTCATATGAAGTCCGCATTTACCAAATTTCACGACAAAGGTTGCATGCATCTGCATCCCTAAAAATCATGTTAACTGCATAGATTTCCTACATCTAATGTCCAAATCTTGTGGATTTGGGATGACCGGCCCTCTCGATGAGTCGATCTCTTGCTTTCTCATAAGGGTGGACCCTTGGGTACTTGTACATATCACTTTTAGAGGACTACACGTCCTCGCCAACAGAGGGCTGCACGCCCTCACCTTCAGAGGACTACATGTCCTCGCCTTGAGAGGGCTACACGCCCTCACCTTGGGTACTAGTTACCCTCACCGTTGAGAGGACTACACGTCCTCGCCTTGAGAGGACTACACGTCCTCACCATCAGAGGGCTGCATGCCCTCACCTCCAGAGGACTACATGTCCTCGCCTTGAGAGGGCTACACGCCCTCACCTTGGGTACTAGTTACCCTCACCGTCAGAGGACTACACGTCCTCGCCTTGAGAGGACTACACGTCCTCACCATCAGAGGGCTACACGCCCTTACCTCCAGAGGACTACATGTCCTCGCCTTGAGAGGGCTACACGCCCTCACCTTGGGTACTAGTTACCCTCACCATCAGAGGACTACACGTCCTCGCTTTTAGAGGACTACACGTCCTCGCCAACAGAGGGCTGCACGCCCTCACCTTCAGAGGACTACATGTCCTCGCCTTGAGAGGGCTACACGCCCTCACCTTGGGTACTAGTTACCCTCACCGTTGAGAGGACTACACGTCCTCGCCTTGAGAGGACTACACGTCCTCACCATCAGAGGGCTGCATGCCCTCACCTCCAGAGGACTACATGTCCTCGCCTTGAGAGGGCTACACGCCCTCACCTTGGGTACTAGTTACCCTCACCGTCAGAGGACTACACGTCCTCGCCTTGAGAGGACTACACGTCCTCACCATCAGAGGGCTGCACGCCCTTACCTCCAGAGGACTACATGTCCTCGCCTTGAGAGGGCTACACGCCCTCACCTTGGGTACTAGTTACCCTCACCGTCAGAGGACTACCCGTCCTCGCCTTGAGAGGACTACACGTCCTCACCACCAGAGGGCTGCACGCCCTCACGTCCAGAGGACTATAAGTCCTCGCCTTGAGAGGGCTACACGCCCTCACCTTGGGTACTAGTTACCTTCACCTTCAGAGGACTACACGTCCTCGCCTTCAAAGGGTCATGTACGTTCAACTTCAGAGGACTACACGTCCTCGCCGTCAAAGGGTCATGTGCCTTCACCTTTGTATGGCTACACGCCCTCACCTGCAGAGGACTACACGTCCTCACCTTTAGAGGACTACACGTCCTCGCCATCAGAGGAGTACATGTTCCCCATTTTCAAAGGGGGGCATGCCCTCACCTTTAGAGGATTGCACGTCCTTGCCATCATAGGACTACACTCCCTCGCCTTCGAAAGGCGACACGTCCTGAACTTCAGAGGGCTACACGCCCTCGCCTTTAGAGGACTACGCGTCCTCATTTTCAGTGTGCTCGACATCCACACCTTAAAAGAATTTAAGGTCCTCTGCCCTTAAATGCTTAACCGAGACTTGCACTCCCGGTTAAGGGACCAGTAGTTTCCTTTTAACGGTTCTTGGGCCACCCCCTGATATTGGAGGAGGGCCAACTGTGCGAGCACAACCAGAGAGGGAGGCTATCACACAGCTACTATGCATACTGGGGCAAGATTTCACCCGTGCCGCTGCAAAGAGAAGAGTGCGGACCATGCGCACCAACATGACCACTCTTACACAGATATAGATGACATTGCTACTTAGCAACATTCTGCCCAGCGACCGCAATGCCAATCTCCCCCTGTGTAACATCCTGGAAATTACTACCCAGAATTTTTGGAAACGATGTATTTTGAATGATTATATATAAGTATTATTCAGTGTCTATGCCTATATGTTCTTGGTAGAAGTAGGAATAGTGGGGGCAAGATATGCGGGTTAGGCTAATTAAGGAGGAGAAATCCATAACTGGGAGGTTATGGGTTAATTCCTAATTAATTAGTTTAAAAATCATCGTTTTGCGTGCGACTTAAAATTTAACGAAACCAACCTCTAAACCACGCTCGGGGTTTCATTCTGAGCGTTTTGATATATATATTGCTTGCTTTCGAAAACTGGCCCCGGCGGACGCAGAGAAACGCGAGAAACTGGAATCAGAGAAACGACACACAAACCGAGGCAGGATTTCTAGCGTTTCAAAGGTCAGATTTTCCTCACTTTTGTGACTGAGTATGGGTCACAGTCAAAAAGAGAAAGTGGGCCCTTTTTGCTCCAATCAAATAGGGACATGTGGCAGAGCTTGAATAAAATAATGGAAAAAAGGGAAAACCCTTTTTATTTTTAAAACCAAAAAGCTTTTCTCTCTCCTCACTCAGCCAAAGCAGAAATTCAGAAGCCTTTTCTCTCCCTCTCTCACGTAGCTTTCTTCTTCTTCATTCTCCATTGAAGCTTCAAGCAAAGCTTCAACCTTTGGCCACCATTTCTGCCCCAAATCGTGAAAGGAGAGCATTTTTGGAGTCGTGAAGTGCGTGGCTACGAGTGGGACTTCGAAATTTCAGGTTTGGGTGGACTTCTTTCCCTCTTGATTTTCGTGGGTATGGGGTTTTGGGAGATATGAGGGGTAGTTTTGTTAGTTTTCTGTTGTGTGATGATTATTTGTGAAGACATTTGTTGAAAGCTTGTCGAAATTGCCATGTTTGGGTGAGTTAGACATACCCATTCTGTTTTAGGGTTTTTGTGATGATGTTTGTGATGTTTATATGCTGAAATTGCTGATGGAAATCTGTTAGAGATGAAGGGTAGAACTAACCCAAGGTTAGAAAGTGAGAATGTGATGTTATGAGTGGAAAAAGAGTGAGACTTTGAGAGTTGGAAGGCTAAGTCTGAATTTTGTGGTAAATGGAGGTTAGAGTGAGTTAATACTAGCTTGAAATGTCATTTAGAACATGTGAGAAAGGTTAGGCTGAGCTAGAGAGAAAAACAAATGACCAAAGTGAACAAAGAGCCATTGCTAGGGCAAATTTGGGTGTTGAAGAGTCAAATTTTGATTCGGTGAGATTTTAGGTGTAAATCCAGTTTGAACAAGTCTAAATGGATGTTATGGACTGGTGTGAGGTGAGAGTTTGCCTCAAATTTACCTCATTCTAAATTTCACTTTTCAAACCTAGAAAACCCATTGAATTAAGGGGTTTTGGACACCTAGATTTTTTGTTGCTGTGGTTTGAAGCTTGACCTTGGTTTAGACATGATTGATACATGATTTGGGACTTGTAGGATTTGATTTGGGCAAGATTGGATGAGGGGAAGTGTGGTTTTCGAAATCTGCATTTTGTACAGATTTTTGCTGTGAAATTGTGCAGCAGGATTTTGCACAAGTGCAGAAAAATACTAGGCATTTGCTGGTTGTGGAAAGAGCAGTGCAGAATGAGTTCTGGATGTTTGCTAGTAGATCCCAACGGTCAAAATGTAGGCTTATGCACTAGAGACTTCCAGTAAAATTTTGGAGTCGATCCAACGGTTAACGAATTGGATTGAAGGAATTGTTACTGTGGTCTTTAAGTGAGAAAAGCTGTGATTTTGGTTGATGTGTTGAGCAGAGTTCTCTGCCTTTGCTCTGTTTTGCTTGGCTGTGATAGCTTGTGCTGTTTGAATGTTGTTTTGCTTGGATGTTGTGGAAGCTTGGGAGGATTGATGGGGACCCGGTGTTGAGAGAAACGAGGATATGGGCTACGTGGGAGTACGTGAGCTCAGTTGGAGGTGGGCAACAGGGGATGGTGGGTTTATGCGCGCATTGTGGATGTGGAAAACTTGTTGTGCACCATCGCCCGACCGCCACCTAGTACCACATGTGATGGGGACCCCATAATCCTACAAGCTTGAGATGAGGAAGTGTTGAAGGGTGAAACTTCCTGCTTTTATTGTTGACCACAGAGTGGTACCTGGAGATATGTCGCGGGGGTCAGGAGACCTTGGGGACGTCAGGTGGGGTGCTATTGCCCAAAACCAAGCTTGACCAATCCCGACCCAACCCGGGCATAGTCGGTCAGTGAGAACCTGTGATGTACCTAAGCAGGCGAGCTCCTGGCAGTCAACAGATAAAAGGAACAAAGACCACAAAGCAAGGAGGCTTGTGGTGGCTGGCCAGCTATGAACTTTGATTGATATGTGGGTTATGGCCTCTGGTAATCGATTACCAAGGGTGGGTAATCGATTACAAGGCTTAAAATTGAAGACAGGAGGCTAAGATGGTCTCTGGTAATCGATTACCACGGGGTGTAATCGATTACCAGGCTTGAAAACGAGGTCAGGAAGCTAAGGAAGCCTCTGGTAATCGATTACCAAGGGGTGTAATCGATTACCAGGCTTAAAAAGGGAACTGGGAGATGGTGGAAGCCTCTGGTAATCGATTACCAGCCTGTGTAATCGATTACACAGAGGAATGGGTCACTGGTAATCGATTACCAGGCATGTGTAATCGATTACACAGTGCATTATTGCATATTTCATGTCCTGAGGCTGTGTAATTCAAGTTTAGCCTCTGGTAATCGATTACCAAGGCTGTGTAATCGATTACCAGAGATGAAAAGCCTTAAAATACCCCTTTTAATTGCATGTAGTGGTTATGAGATGCATTGTGTGGCGGCATAGCTAGATTCTTGTGAAAGAGTCTACCCCTTTCTTTTCTTTCTTGTAGATCGTGATGGCGGCGCAGCTAATCCGTGATCGAGTAGAGATGGAGTGCTTAGAGGGAGCTTGGGAGACCCTCAAAGGCAACACGAGGTGCCGATTTCGGGGCACCATTCGATTCACGGCTACTTCTTTGGTGCATCCAGATGAACCTGCACGGACGCTTCAGCGCACGGTGGAGTGGACAACTCCTTGGATTAGTTTTGTGTATTTTTGAGGGTGGGTGTATTTAGGACTGACTGTTAGGTTTACTCTTTTGTTTTGTATGGGTAGACCTGATGTATAGGAATTTGATGATTGTATACTTGTGGCTGAAGCCACCACTATGGACACCTTTGCTCTGGATGACACTATATATTTTGTAAAACTCCCATATTTTGGACAGCTTTAAATGATGAATGCATTTATGATCGATCTTGTTATCTGAAAAGAAATCATTAGCAACTTTATTTGTAAAAGAGTTTATCGACTGTATTTTACCCTTTTTTTTCACGTGACGACCTAAAGTAATGGCTGGTATATTCTTCCTTTTGAAACAGCAAAATAATTTAGAGAATTATGAGCAGTAAGAAAGAAATGACTCCGAATAGAGTTGTGAACTGGCCATTCAGGACTCTGTAGTGAGGATTTTCCTTCGAAACCTTGTTTTGGTGAAAAGAGAAAGAAATGAAAAAGAAAAAGAAGAAAAAAAAAATTTTACCATGGTTTTTGTTAATTAAATCATTACTATTAAACCAGTCATTATTTTGGGGACGCCACACCCTGCGGAAGTATCAGTTGGTCTGTGCCGTCCCGACATGGGTAAGTATGCATATGGTTCAACTGATTTCTGATACCATTTATTTGTTTGCAGGGATCGCACCCACAAAGACACCCAGTGAACCTGAAGAAGTCCAACAGGGCCCTGGGGTTTCCAGCTCTGGTTACGGGCCTCTATCAGTCCTACAGGGTGCCCGTACCCCCCCGGCAAGGTCACGTCATCATAGGTAAGTATGCACATCGCTCAACTGATTTCTGATTTCATCTATTGTTTGCAGGGATCGCGACTGCAAGACACCTAGTGGACCCGAAGAAGTCCAACAGGGTCTTGGAATTGTCAAGCTCTAATTACGGGTCTCTGTCAGTTCTACGGAGTACCTGTC